>NC_089234.1:57151908-57201908 GCF_963924675.1 Phocoena phocoena | reverse complement strand
GCGGAAGGGTAGCGTCGGCCTTGACCCTGAGGCCCATTTGCCCTTTGCCATTGGAGGGCTCTGTGGGTCTCTCTCAGGCTGCTTGTGTTCCTGGCTCTCTATTCAGACACACATCCTCCTGAGCCACCTTAGGGGGAAGTGTGGTCTGTGGAAAAGGCTTGGACTTGGGACAAGAAGATGGAAGTCTGGTCTGGCCAAGAGCTAGCTTTGGGGCCGTGGTCCAGTTTTTTCTCCTGTGTAGGCCCCAGTCGCCTCATCTGTAAAAGGAAGAGATGAAATGCTTGTGGGTTTCCAGACCTTTCCTTTGTCCACCTCACAGGTGAGGGGAAGCTGGGATGTGGACTCTGACCCCTCTCACCTCCGCCTCAGCCCCAGGCCTTCTACCCTGATCTACTTACATATTAGACTTTGGCAGAGGATTCATTGGGGGAAAAGTGCTGCTATTCAAAGAGTTTTAAAAACCGCCTCCATGTTCTCCCCTGTCTAGTCAGGACTTTTCATTCTTTGCATCCCAGTATGCATCATGGTACTTCTAGCATGTCCATTTTATGAGGCCAGCTTATGGGATTTTATTCTAGTCATTGAGCTGTCCTCCTTCTCTCTCAGCCACCTGTGGGGACCAAAAGTCAGGACAAAGCCAGAGAACTTGCTGAAGGAAAGCTTTGGAGATGAGCGGGGAGAGAGAGAGCTTGGAAGGGGGATGGCATAGAAGACCATGTCCTTTATACCTGTGTTGTTCTGTCCCTTTTAGCCCTCATCATAGCTCTGGATGAACGGACAAGCACAAGGAACTATGGAGTCGCAACTTACATAGTATCTAAAATAGTATTGATGCCTTAGATTTGTTCAGTGTTTTGAAATCTTGAAAGCAGTTTCGTTGCCATTGCTATTTTGGCTATTTTGAATAACCCCCAAAGGTGGGAAAGGCAGAAGTTGTTGTCCTAGGTCGAGAGCTGAGGGCATGAATAATGCCTGTCACACAGACCTAAGGGCCAAAAGCAGGACCCAGTCTCCCTACTCTTGCCCCAGCACGGTTTCCATTCCTCTCTTCCACAGTCAGGGTTTCTCAGTGACCCCGAAGTCAGTATTGCGATCGTGGAGATGCCGGTGGAGAGAGAAGAAATTCATGTTGGTCTGTTTCCTTCTTCCTGTGGATGTTGTCTTCTTCCCTTGCTCTCCCCATCCAAGAAGAATGTCTTTTGTCCTTGGGATGGCTTTAGGCAGCCTCTCCATCTGCTGCTTTGCCTTCCCTCTCCTCCCAGCAGGAATCAGGGTGATTATGGGGCCTTCTCTTAGGCGAGGTGTTAAGGGTTTATGTAGTGCTTGCCGACGGATGGCTAATGGACTCGGTTGGGTTGTTTCAACGAAAGTTTCCCACAGTCTGATACTAAAGTGCAAGCCTTGAGTGAAGCTTTTATCACTCTTTCACCAGGCTCATCAAGGACTTCCTTTTCCTCTCTGGAAATTGTATTTCATGCAGTGTATTTCTGATCCAAGCGTTACATCAATCAGCAGTCCAATGTAGGTTTGTGGTTCTCCTGGAGCGTTTTACAAGCAGGGATGGGGTTTCTTATGCTGGTCTGCTTGACTCTCTCGTACTCTTGGAAAAATACTCAAAGTGCAGTTTCCTTCCATCTATTATGATCTGTGTGTTTTTTTGTTTGTTTTTTTTTAGTTGCTATTAGAATTATTGGTTTTTCCAAGGCATTATCTTAATAAAGACATTCCTTGCCGGGCTGTGTTTGACCTGTGGTGAGATTGGGAATCTGTTTATTCTCATGGTTATTGTAAAGTTAGGGATTTCAGAAAACTGAGAAAAATGGGAGCCTTTGAAACGTGATCTCCTTGGCCAGTGACTTCTCTGTTGCTGCAGGGATGCTGGATGTAGACTCAGCCTGTGCCTTTCAGTCTAGGGCGGTTTGTGTTTTTGAGAAAAGCCCCACCCCCCCACCCCCTGCAACGGTCAAGTTTTTCATGTTTTGGATGTCAAAGAAAGAAACAAGACATTTTAAACTACTAACAGTGGCGGAAGTATTGGATGACAAGGAAGGGGAAGGGAGATCTGGGACTTGGGCATCTCGCCCAGGCTGTTGTCTGAACGTGTAACAAACGTGACTTTGATGTGTTGGATCACAGAAGCCAGGGCTGGTGATCACAGTGACTAGCGTGGCATTCATTGACCAAAAGTCCACCTAAGAATTAGGAGCTAAGGTCATGAGCTGGTCTCAGTGAAAGGAAGGAGACCCTGGAGTCTGGGATTTGAGCGTTTTTTGTCTGTTTGTTTGTTTGTTAACAAATATTTTTTAAAGGGTAAGAAAATTGCTCCCATTCTCCAAGTAAAAATATTTAGCTGACATTTTCTTATATTGGGTCCAAAGATGGAGATTTTTTTCTTTTTTAATTATTTTTTTTAATTGGAGTATAGTTGATTTACAATGTTGTGTTAGTTTCTGCTGTACAGCAAAGTGAGTCAGTTATACATACACATATATCCACTCCTACTTAGATTCTGTTCCCATATAGGTCATTACAGAGTATTGAATAGAATTCCCTGCAGAGAAGGGGATTTGTCCCCCAAATGCTATCCTACACATACAAGGATTAAAATGGGGAGTAACTATTTTGCCCTTCTCAGTTTTTTGAAATTCATCCGAAGCCATTTTGAAGAAACCTCCGCCAGCAACTGTGACAGGGTATCGCAGCTGTCTGGGGTTTTTTTTTTTTTTCTTTCTGTTATCTTTCCTTTCTTTAAGAAAAGAGTCGTTTTAGAGGCAGCCGTGACAGCTCTGTCATTTCACTCACACCTCTAAATTTCTCTTTCTGTTGTCAGTCGGCAGACAGCAGTCTCAGGGTTCTGATGGGCCTGAGTGATGTCCAAATCCAGGAGAGATTGGAGAGGGGCCTGGAGCAGTACGTCAGAAGCAGTCATCTTCTGCCTTTATTCTTAGAAGAATTGTCAGGAGTGAAGAAGTTCCCCTGTGCCAGGATCATCCCCAAACCTCCACTGCTGCCGTCTGCAGCATGCATGGGGTGGGGCTGGAGCAGAATTTCCAGAAATTCTTGTTAAGAGGTTGTATTGAGCTCCTCTGGCCTATGTGTTACCCTCGGGAATTTTTTTTTTTAAGACTTAGGTTTTTCTTTAGAGCAGTTGTAGGTTCACAGCAAAATGGAGAGGATGGTACAGAGACTGCCCATGTACTCCCTGTTCCCACATGACCTCCATCCCCCACCAGAGTGGTCCATTTGTTACCGCTGATAACCTACACTGACACCTCATAATCACCCAAACTCCATAGTTAACATGAGGATTCATTCTTGGTGTTGTACATTGTGGGTTTGGATAAATGTGTGATGCCATGTATCCATCACTATAGCGTCATAGAGAATATTTCCATTGCCCTAAAAATCCTCTGTGGTCTGCTGATTCATCCCTCCTCACCCTGAGGAAATTAATACTGCACTGAGAGTAAGTCCTTTCAGGATGAAACGAGTTCACCATCAAAACAGCAACAGCTCCTAAGCTTTATGAGTACCTACCTCCCAGGCGCTGGGTTTTGCATGCACTACCCCATTCATTTTCCAAGGCCCTGTGGTAGGTACTATTTTTCATCCCGTTTTAGTGATGAGGCACCCAAGGCTCAGCTCCGTTAAACAACTTTAGTAACTTGCCTAAGGCCCTGCAGCAAATGAGTGACAGAGCTGGGATTCACATTCAGGTTTATGTGACACTGTTGCCCCAATGGCTTAAGCTGTATGTGGTTCTCATATACCACGGCTGTCTTTTTTCCACGATGCAAGGAAACCTGCCCGTAATGATCTGCAAGACAGGCGAGCTTTGTGCCCTCACCCTCTGAAGCATGAAGGTCCCTGGATTAAGAAGCAGAGTGATGGCAGCAGCAGGAGTACGGGGGTGGCAAAGATGCCCCAAGGGGTGGGGTAGAAAGGCCACCTGCCCCCAGAAGGAAGGGTTCTCTAGCTGAAAGCAACCTGGATTTAGAGTATCTACAAAGGGGACCCCAAAATGTGTAGTCACATTGTGCTTGGTTTAAGTCACGTGGTGGAGCCTAATTTACCTCTTGGTTCTGAGCCGTCCTGCCAGGCCTTGGCATGTGGTTTGGGCAGTCCCTGCCGTGTAGATGTTGGCGGAACTATGAACAACAGATTTTCCATTTTTAAAAGGGTCGATTCTACCTCTTCTTTTATCTGTGGTATACCGCTGTCCCCAGGTTTTCTTCTTCTGTCTTCTGTTCATTTCTCTTAAAGGTCCAGCATCCTCTTTATCCACGAGTGTGTCCTGCGTTCCACTGAACTGTCCCCTGAGGCTGCCGTGCCAGGGAGGCTGATGACACACCTTGTGAAGCATGCTGCTGCCTGTAACTCACTGATGTTCAGGGCCAAAGCTTTCACGGGACGAGCTAACCAGCAAAGCCTGTTGCTCATTATTCCTCCAAAACATACTTGTTAGGCATCTGGTTTCTGGAGAGTATGTCCATGGGGAGTTTGTTGAACTTCTTTGGGCTTTTGTTTGCAAAATGGGAATGACAGCAGCACCTGCCTCGTAGGGTGGTTGTGACTGGTAATCGTAATCATAGTTAACACTTTCATAGCCTTTACTTAGGCCCAGGCCTGTTCCAAGAGCTTCCCATTTGTTAATGCATTTAATCATTACAGCGACTCAGTGAGGTTAGTGCTGCTTTTCCCTCATTTTGCAGATGCGGACACTGAGTTGTAGAAAGCTTAAGCTAAAGGTCAGACAGGTAGTAAACAATGGAGCAGAGATTGAAAATGAAGTATTCGTGCTCTTCTCACCCTCCTATACCTTTCCTGTGATTTAATGCCTGCAAAGTGCTTGGTGTCATGCTGGGCACATAGAGTTTAGTAAATATTGACTCCCATAAATAATAATTACAGTATTTACTATTATTAATACTCGGCATCTTGTTAGCTGCTCGTAGTAAAGGTGAGCAACCCAAGACTGGTTCACTTGTATATTTTACAAACTAATGAGGAATAGAGATGCTTAAATGGGCAATAGTCATCAAGTATGGGCAAGCTATGATAGAATATTTGCAGGATTCTGTGCAGGGAACAATGATTTCTTTAAATAACAATTGCTGAGAACTTTTGTCTCATGTCAGGCAGTGTGCTAAGTCCTTTAGGAGTGTTACTTCCCTTAATTCTACATGGTGATAATATTATTGTTCCATTTTATAGGCGCTGAGGATTAGAGAAGATGAGTGACTTGTCCAGGGTCACTAAGGGCCAATAAGTGTTCAAGTTTGGACTTGAACCCAGGGCTCCTTGACTGAAGGCCCTGGACTCTAAGCCACTGCCCTACATACCTGAGTGTCCATATGTTGACAGTTTTTTCCGGGGACTTCCTGATCCTTCCCAAACAATGGAAACGAGGGTGACCAAATGGGAATGAGGTCATACCTCCATCGCCACTTTTCCTCTAGGAGAGTTTCCAGAAAATTGATAGTGAGTTGGATGGACGCCATCATTTCTATTCGGTGATTGGCCTTACTTCTTTGGAGTGGCCCATGTTGGACCTTCCTCTTCCACGTGTGCTCATGTGACCCTGTCTTCATGGAATGCCAGTGACTGTGTTCTCAGGGCCAGGTGTGGTGCCCCATATTCTGTGGCCTTCCTTGAAATGGTGTTCTCTCCTTTCTTTGAACCTTGGACTATAAACCGTGCACTTAGGTACCGCTACCCCGTTTTCCCTTGGTTCTATTTCGTGTGTATTAGGCTGCTCTGACCAACTCTCTTTAAAGCTCTCTTGCAAATGGAAGCCGTGTCTGCTCAGCATTCATCACAGGCTGAGGAGTAAACCAGGCCTCCCAAACTAGGAGTCATTCTTTTTTGCGGTTTTATTTACTTATTTATTTTTGCGGTACGCGGGCCCCTCACCGCTGTGGCCTCTCCCGTTGCGGAGCACAGGCTCTGGACGCACAGGCTCAGCGGCCATGGCTCACGGGCTTAGCCACTCCGCGGTATGTGGGATCTTCCTGGACCGGGGCACGAACCCATGTCCCCCGCATTAGCAGGCGGACTCTCAACCGCTGCGCCACCAGGGAAGCCCTAGGAGTCGTTCTTAATTTCTTTCTTTCCTTCACCTTCACATCCAACCTATCCTATCAGCTGCACTCCTAAACTACTTCCTGAGTCTCCTCCAGCAGCACCTGGCTCACGCCCAGGGACGCATCCCGTCTTGCTGGGACAACCGTAGCAGCTTCCTCTCTGCCCTTTCCCCTTCCCTGCCTGCGTCCCCGTGATCCATTCACCGCGTGGCAGCTGGAGTGGGCTTTTAAATTGTCCATCAGATCGAGTCACGCTCTCTTCCCCCAGTCCCTCCGGTGGTGGCCTGTTGCCCTTGGTATAAAATCCCCAGTCCTTCCGTGGCCTACAAGGCTCGGTGTTACTTGGTCCAGCCGAATCTCCCACCTCAACTCCCGGGCCTCTCCCCATTCTGGACACGCCAGCCCTGCAGGCCTTGTGCTGTTGCTCAAGGAGAACAAACTCTTTCTTTAGTTTTAGAATACTCAAGTTACTCCTTTGGTGTAGAACATTCTTGGTTTAGTTGGTAACTTCTTACCATGTGGGTCTGAGCTCCTGTGTCACTGCCTCAGAGAGACTTTCTTTGATGACCATAACCAAAATTGCCCCCACTCCTACTTGGCAATCATCTCTATTCTATTCCTCTGTTCTGCTGTCTTCAGAGCACCTGTAACTATCTTAAGAAGTGTTGTTGATTCATATGTCTTCATGTGTATTGTCTCTCTACCCCCAGGCCTCTAGGAGAACATAAGCTCCATGAGAGAGGGCCTCATCTACTTTGTTTGATATGGTGTCCTGTGTACCTCACGGAGTGGCTGGCCCATAATGCCAGCTAGTAAATAACAAGGAGCTAATATTTAGTAAAAGATGACCATTTGCCAGGCATTGTTCTAAGCACTTGATATGTATTCACCCATTCAGTTTTGTCAGTGACCCCAGGATGTGGATCTTATTGTAATTCCTATTTTACAGATGAGGAGACTGAGGCACAGAGGGTTGACACCAAAGCCCAAGGTCATACAGCTAGTGAGTGGCGGAGCCTGGGCTGCAGGGCCGGGCAGCAGGGCCCCAGAGCGTGTGTTCGTAATCACTATATTACCCTGCCTCTTGGGTAGACACTCAATAGATACTTGTTGAATGAATTAGTGAATAGAAGATGCCCAGTAGAGCTGTGTTGGGTGAGCACAATCATGGATTATTATGGAGATGTTCTAGGCCTGGATGTTGGCAAATAGATCCCAGAGCAGAGGGTGTGGCACTGCCCACGTGGGTATTAAATAGCCCGCAATCCAAAGTGGGTTTTGCTTACCACCACAGCTGCTATTTATACTTTCTACTTGGTAGAGCTGTCTGGCTTGAAGGTTCTTTTTTTTTTTTTTAAGAGGAGAGAATTGTGGGAAATATTTTGTTTTCCCTGGGAGCCAGGCTATGTATTTACTTCAGGTTTTGTTAAATGAGTTATAAATTTTCCCAGCAATGTACTCATAGCTCAAGAGGTTTAATTTGCATGTGTTGCCTTTTACAATATGCTTTTCGTAATGTTGCAGATGCTTCTCCCCCAGCTTCAGTAAACAACAGGCACTCAGCCAGGTTTTTGACTGAACATGTGCCAGGCCTTGGAAATACGAATTAACTCTGTGGTGGCCATGGAAGGGGCGGAGGGCACACACCCTGCTCCGTCCGGGGCATCTGGGGAGCCCGGTGCAGTTCCTGAGGGGCACAAGGCAGAGAATTTCTGGAGATTCCTTTTGGACCTATTTTTGAATATTTCTTTCACCTACAAAGTAAGTCAGTAACAAGGGGCTCCAGGATGATTTCTCGAGAGGCCAAAGTCATTTCAGTTTTCATAGGAGTTGACCTGTGGTCCATGACGGGGAAGAAGTTGGAGCCACTTAGAAGCCAGCTCCCCTGAGAGTCCAGTGTGTGATGCCCCTTTGATTCCAGGGAGAGAGCATTAGGGTTGAAAACTCATTCTTTGGGGTCAGACTGTTGGGTTTGAGTTCTGGCTCTGCCACTTACTCGTTCCATGACCTTGGGCATGGTACTTACAGCTCTCTGTGCCCGTTTCCTCATCCGTATAAATGAGGTTACAGCGGTCCCTATCATGTAGGTTTGTTGGCGGGATTAAATACTCTTGTATAGAAAGCATTTAGAACAGAGTGGTTCATAGTGAACACATAAATGGCAGCACTTTTTGCCTCAGGATTTGCTTAGTTCCTTGAATACTCAGGGGACAGATTCTCGGGGTGAAATTTTTTGGAAGTTTCATGGCTGAGGGGCAGGGTTGCCAGAGTGAGAGATGGATGGTGTATGCATTAGGATGAGGTACAGCTGAATGCAACAGAAAGGCTGGATTCACAGTGGCTTCACACTGTAGAGATTTACTTCTCTCTCAAGTAAAAAGTTTGGGGGGGGGGTAGTGCAGGGCTGTGATAGTTTCGTGGTCATGAGGACCCCTGGTTCCTTCTCTTTGGGGTTCTGATGTTCTCAGTGTATTTTCTCATGATTCAAGGTGGCAGCTGTGCCCTTGTCATCATGTGCTCATTCCAGAAGCAAGGGGGAGAAGGAGTAAAGGACAGGTTCATTCTCTTTTAAGGAAACTTCCGTGAAGTCCCACATAACACAGTCCTTTAATTCTCATTGGCTAGAATTTAATCACTGAGCTAGAGGTAGCTGAAATATACTCTTTCATTGTGGCAGCCACAGGCCAGAGAAAAATCCAGGCTCTGTTACCAGGGAGGACTTAGAGAATGGGTATTGAGGTACGTGACTACCAGTGAATTGTTAGTATTGGTCCATGGTGGGGTTTTTTTGGCTTGAAGTAGAAGAAATTCCCAGGTGACTAGAGCAGTATTTTTCTAATGTTTGTTTCAATTGAGGATTTTAGGTAGTACATGGAAATTTCTTATTTAAATAACCTTGTAATTATTATTTATATGAGAAAAATTATAATTAAAATATTAAACCCAGAATTTCACAGATATTATTATATAATAGTATAATGTTTTAAAAACATTTTAATCAATTTTTTAAAAATAAAGTAAATGCAGGCATACAGAGATGAGAGAGGCTGTATTCATATGAGTTAGGTGTGGGCTCTGGGGCAGACTGTTTGGATTTGAATTTGTGATCTGCCACTTATTGGCCAAATGACTTTAGCCTTTCCGTGCCTCAGTTTGCTTCTCTGTAAAATGGCATTAATAATAGTATCTACCTCCTGGAGTTGTTGTAAGAATCAGATGAATTAGTACTTTAAAGCTCTTAGAATCGTGCCAGGCATGTGATAAATACTCCAGGAATATTTGTCGTGGTTATTGTTGCTGCTGTTTTTGTTATTATTTTTCTTATTGTTACTATTATTGTGGTTTTACCAATACTGTTATTACAAAAGGTAGCACTTGGATAGAGGAGAAATTATGGGACTAGTACACACGTGAAATTAGGGAAACACTGGCTTAGAGGAATGAGGTTGGCAATTAACTAGGACCAATCTTAGACACAGCTATACATAATAATTAATGGTTAAAACTAGTGTTTTACAGTATAAAGTGGTTCCATATATGATCATAACATTGCTTACAGTTTATTGAGCATTTACTGTGTGCCAGGCACCATGCGATTGTTTTAAAGATAACACTTAAAAAAAATTTTTATTGAAATATAGTTGTTTTACAATGTTGTGTTAATTTCTGCTGTACAACACAGTGACTCAGTTATACATATTCTTCTTCATTTTCTTTTCCATTATGGTTTATCACAGGATATTTAATATAGTTCACTATGCTATAGAGTAGGACCTTGCTGTTTATCCACCCTATATATACTAGTCTGCATCTGCTAACCTCAAACTCCCAATCCTTCCCTCCCCACCCCCCTTCCCCCTTGGCAACCGCACATCTGTTCTCTATGACTGTGAGTCTGTTTCTTTTTTGTAGATATGTTCACTTGTGTCGTATTTTATATTCCGCATATAAGTGATATCATATGGTATTTGTCTTTCTGACTTACTTCGCTTAGTATGATAATCTCTAGGTCCATCCATGTTGTTGCATATGGCATCATTTCATTCTTTTATATGGCTGAGTAATATTCCATTGTGTGTGTGTGTGTGTGTGTGTGTGTGTGTTTGTGTGTGTGTGTGTATACCACATCTTTATCCGTTCATCTGTCAATGGACATCAAGGTTATTTCCATGTCTTGGCTATTGTAAATAGTGCTGTTATGAACATAGGGGTGCATGTATCTTTTCGAATGAGAGTTTTCTTCAGATATATGCCTAGGAGTGGGATTGCTGGATCATATGGTAACTCTATTTTTAGTTTTTTGAGGGACCGCCATACTGTTATCTATAATGTCTACACCCATTTACATTCCCACCAAAATAGTAAGAGGGCTCTCTTTTCTCCACACCCTCTCCAGCATTTATTATTTGTAGATGGCCATTTTGACCTGTGTGAGGTGGTAGTTTTGATTTGCATTTCTCTAATAATTAGCGATGATGACCATCTTTTCATGTGCCTCTTGGCCATCTGTATGTCTTCTTTGGAGAATTATAAAGATAATACTTTTAATTCTCCCAACACTACAAGCTAAGTGTTTTTTCTATTCTGCAGATGAGGAAACTCAGTCTGGGATAGGCTGGGTAAATTACCCAATGGTGCAAGTCAGCAGGGGACCAGCTTCAAAGCCCCTGCTGATAAAAGTTTCTTTATCTCCCTTTTGGTGTCTCCCCTGTCTTTTGGTTTTCCAGGACTCCTCCTTTCCTCGCTTGCCTCCAGGACCCTCTGATTCTTCTTCCTTCCCATTTTCCGAATGCCAGCTAGCACCTACGGCAACCGTTTCCTGAGCCTCTCCCCGGTGTCAAAACTGACCTGTCCAGTATCTGTGTTCCTGCAGGACACAGCATATGACAGCTTCCAGTGTAGGGAACTCATTTATGAAAATGGACATTCACCGGCTAATATGCTGCCTCTCTCTGGGTAATTTCTTTTAGAATCATCCTGGAGATTTCAGGCAGGAAACAGTTCAGCAGCCTTGTAGGCCTGTCCTGCAGCTGACCCGGGGTGGGGTTGGGTGGGGTCTGTCTTATAACACCTCTTAGGTCATTCTGTGAGGTTCTAAAGTTGCTCTGTGGTAAAGTCCTGAGAAGAATGGAACACCGGGATGGTGATCGAGGGGACCCAAGCTCAGTGGTGAGTGATCAGTCAAGGGCAAGGGCTCCGTCACTCCTCCTCCAGTTCCCAGCCCAGTGCCTGGCACGTAGCGAGCGTTCAGTCAATGTTGTTGAATGTATGAATCACTTACTGGAGGCCTTTCAGATGTGAGGGGCACAAAAGTTCCTTGAAGGACTGGGAGGATGAATTATAATGGGGAAGGTTTGGTTGTGCCTTCTGGACTTGATAGACATTTTTTTTAATGTTTGGGCTATAATGGTCTGTCACGCAGGTCAGCTTGCTGTCATCCGTGGACCCTATGCGTTTCTGTCTAAGCATGAACTGAATATGAGCAGAACTGTGCTGGGGTCGGGGGACATTCATCTTCTACTCCCTTCTCTGTCTTTGGAGCTGGAGGCTCAACGTGTTACTCTTGTGATGTCATAAAGCAGCTGATGTCTTAGTACATCCTGCAAGAATTATTTCCCCTTTTACTCTTCCTACAACTTGTACCTTATGATCCTTTGAATTTCACTTTCCTATTTTTCCAACATTTCTCATTTTCTGCCCTTTTTTTTTATCCTCTCTGTCAGACCATTGGGAGAAGGAAGCAGTGTTGCTTAGCAACCAGTGTGAACCTAGTCAATACTGTGTCTGATATTAACCCATTGGTACCAAGTAAGCAACACAATCCATGAGTTCATCACTCTCCCCTCGCAGGTTTTAAACTGTGGGTTCACAAAAGTTGGAAGCACAATTTAATGTTCTAATCACAAACTTCAAGGACATTTATGGCTGGTTATACATGTTAGCAAGTTCCAAAGTTGCAAGTTATAGAAGTTGTCTGGTTTTTTTTTTAAGAGAACAAAAAAAACCCCAAAGTTAGCAGAAGGAAAGAAATCATAAAGATCAGATCAGAAAGAAATGAAGGAAACAATAGCAAAGATCAATAAAACTAAAAGCTGGTTCTTTGAGAAGATAAACAGAATTGATAAACCATTAGCCAGACTCATCAAGAAAAAAAGGGAGAAGACTCAAATCAACAGAATTAGAAATGAAAAAGGACAAGTAACAATTGACACTGCAGAAATACAAAGTATCATAAGAGATTACTACAGACAACTCTATGCCAATAAAATGGACAACCTGGAAGAAATGGACAAATTCTTAGAAATTGTCTGTTTATTAAAATGGTTCACTTTGGGAGTCTAAATTTAAAAATTTGCTGTGATTGTTTTACTTTCACTTTTTGAACAAAACACTGTCTTGATCTCAGCAGGTCTTTTGTGTGTGTGTGCTGGCTCACTGTTTAGTCATTTAAGTTTATTCATCTGTCAAACAAGATATATTTTCTGGATTGTATCATTCATTCATCAATATCTATTGAACTCTGCTGTGTGCCAGGTACCTTGCAAGACACTGTGGAGTATCACTGTGAGCACGCATGGCTCTTGGAACCTTTTTTTTTTTTTTTTGTCAGCAGAATCTTTTTCCTGTTTCAGTTTCATCTATTGAAATACCCTATATTGATGCCACGTTTTCAGATACCGTAGTTACTCCTCTACCGGAATGGCTTCTTTGGCTTTGACTAGACAGTACTATTCCCAGGCTCTTGAGCCTTTTAGGAAGTAATAGGAAGCAACACAAAGATCATTATTCACTAGCTCCTTTCCCACGCGTATAGGGGGCGTGACCAGCACACAGCAGTAAAGGTTTGGGAGCATGAATTTGCCTTATACACAGTTGGGATGTTGATGAAGTTGGCCTTTGGTGTTTGTCTTCTTCCATATAAGCCCCCTTTTTTTGCTACAGGTGAATTTCAAATCACCCCAAATATCCAGCACCTTAGGCCAGTCCACGTCACTCCTAGTTGGTGGGGGGCAGTGAGCTGATCTCCCCTCCTTAGGGTGTTAATGCCTTTGTTGAAGGCTCTCAACAAACAGAACATCTTTGGGGTGGATCAGAATTCCTCAGGGCATTCCTGACAGACAGCAGGCTGAGTCAGCTTGAGCAGATTGCTTTCTTCTTCCTTCGCTTGTCAGGGGGTGATTCTCTCTCACATTGTATCTCCCAGAGTATCTGACAAGGGATATGGTTGACCATCCTAAGATCCTCCATTGACCTGCAGGGTGACTCCACATGGGTTCCTCACATCCTTTGGGTCCTCAGAGTCTGGATAAACTAGGTCATTGTTGAGTTATGGGGGTGGTGTGGATTCCCCCTCCTATCTTGAGTGCCCAGTATCCCGCAATTCTTAGGCTTGGTTCCTCTCAATTGGCAGTTTCAGTTAGTGAAGAGAAGCATCTCCTACGACTAGGTTCCATGAAGCCAGCTAAAGGTGGTTCCAGGCTCAGTGGCTCTAGGTGCTCCCTTGTTATTCATACAGGAATGGTTACATAGGACTCACCAAGGTGTGGCTTTGAACTAGATTTTGACAGAGGTCTCCAAAAGGGAGTAGGCATTTAAATCCTCTGAGTTATCTCTTATGGGACTTGCTTTACTTCATTCAGCACAGGAAAGGAGAGAGAGCCTACAGACACAGAACTAGGCATGGGCATAATTCTAGCAGTTTCCATCACCGAGCACCTGCTATGGAACAGGCATTGTTCCAGACCCCTTGCATATATTATCTTTCAGTCTTTCCAGCAGGCTTGTGAGGAAGGTGTTCATCTTTCTGATTTGCCGATGAGAAAACTGGGACTCAGTAAGGGTAAATATCTCACTCAAGGTCACACAGCCCACAGGGACCAGTAGGGATTTAAATAGAGACAGGGCTTGACTCTGCATCTTACGCTGTCTCCGCTGGGCTGTGCTCCTCTTCTGCAAATTGGCTTCCACTTAAAGATAGGGGAGAGCTTGGGGGTTGTGGTGAACAATTCTAGATGTGGGGAATGTGGGAGTCCACCCGTGGACACTCCTGGGTCAGTTTTCGACACGCAGAAGCATTTAGCCCGTCCAGTCTGTACCATTCAGCAGCTCAAGCTGTGGCAGGAACAACTAAGGGGAGAGGAACCAAATTAAAATTTCAAACTGCCTAATTTAGAACCTCTTCCTTGGTTTCTCATTTACTGCCTTGCTGTGTGTCTTTCTGTCTCTCCTCTAAGAATATGAAGTGATGATCCCAATTCCCTTTAAGTGGCTCTTTGTGGCTGGTGTTCTGAGTTAGTGGTGATTCTGAAGATGATAATGATACCACTAATCATGAGTGCTTCACACAGGCTTGACACCAGGCTGAACGTTTAATAAATATTATTTAATCGTCTTCTCCTGACAACTGTGTCACGTGGGTGGTGTAACACCCATTTTCAGTTAAGACAGAGGCTCAGAGAGGTTAACAAACTTGCCCAAGATCACACAGCTGGGAGATGGCACAATTGGCTTTGAACCCTGGATTTTCCAGATTTCAAAGCCATTCTTAACTATTCACCCTGGTGATAAGGTAGGTGGCCCCTTGGTCTCTTTCTTCTGGGCCTCCTGAAGCAGACAGAGTCTGTGCTATATACCTGAGCATGGGTGTTCCTCGTGTTAAATTTCATTTGTATTCATTGTTTCTGCACAGGTAACCTGGAGGGCAGGGGCCATGCCCTAAATTTCTTATGGAATGTGTAGAGATCGAACACTTGGGGTGTACAGTGTAAATTGGGGAAATCCATTGCTTTTCTCCTGGGCAGCCACTGCTTTTAACAGAGAACGCATATCCTAAGGGATTGAGAGGGAATGCTATCAGCAGCTGGGTGGGCTCCCTTCTGCCAGGTAAACTTTCTAGAAAAGTAGTTGGATACTGTTCTGTTTTCAGCCCACTTTGGATTTTTTATATCCTGGGAAACAGAGCACAAGATAAGAGCTCTACTACTTATGTACTAGGTGCCCTAGGGTATGTTACCTGACCTTTCCTGCCCTGCCCTGGATTCCTTCACTGTAAAGGGTCTAAAATAGCACCTACTTTATAGGTTGTGGTTTTGAGAATCAAGTGAGATAATACATGTGAGATTGTTGGTGCAGACATGGACACACAGCCCACGCTCAGTAAAATGGAGCTCTTTGTTTATGTTTTGCGTTCGACTCACTGAATTTTTTATGGACAATTTTTATGAATTTATTCACATGAATTTTTCATGGCCAATTATGAGACTAGAGCATTAGGTTGAAAATTCCATAGGGCAGCGTTAGTAGGACTTACGATAGGATGAAAGGTTGGAGGTTGGAGGACAGTTAAAGATATTCTTGCCTTTTAAAGTGTACAAATTCTCTGCTCATCCATTTCAGTTAGGCTTTTAGAATATGGTCATGGTGGTAAAGAGTCTCGTGTCTGACCTGTCCCTAAAGTGCACTGCCGGGTCAAGAGCTTGTCACATTAGCTTCTCCCACCTGGCAGAGAACAGCAGTCTTCGCTGCTGAATACGGCCCTCTTAACTTCTCCATGGGGTCTGCCATCCAGTTTCAGCAGCAAGAAACTCAAAATATTTGTTGATGGGAAGTAACTTCTCTCTTGTTCACGCCTTCCCCATTGCCTGCACTGAGAAAGCAGCCTTCCAGCTGCCACTCACAACAGGGCTGCCCAGGGCTGGTCGTGGACAGAGGGCGTGGCAGCTAGGACCCATTTGGGGGCGAAGGAGGAGAGCTGATCCCAGGAAGAAGAAATAGAGAAGCAAATTCCTCTGCCTGTTCTAGACGGAGGCGGAAAAAGGGAGCCAGACATGTAAATGGCATTTTCCTCACCCCTTCCACTGCCCCGCTTGGTCTCTCGTCCTCTCAGCACCCCAGTGTCCTACAAAAGAAATCTCTGCTATTTCTCTTCCTCAGAACCGAGAAATCATGAAAGGGATTGTTCTCTTTGTGCTTGGTCTATGGCTGAACTTGGGGCTGTTTCACTCTCATGTCCACCTCCAACTATCATGTACTCTTCTCTGGTCAGAGGACTAACCTGAGAAACAGTTACTGCAGAGAATACTGCCAGCTTAGCTTCGGAAATTGTATAGCCCCATATTGGTGATCCTTAAGTGTAAGAAAATTATAAACGAATGCTTAAGTGCAGTTAATGATGTGGCTTTGTTGGATTTCAAAGGTACAATTGACATTAGTTAGTTTGTTTAATCATGTATAGAAATAGAGTTGTATGTATGCATGTGTCCCAAAAGCATTTTTATGGTTTCCAGATTAGCTCTCATTTATGGTTAGAAGTTACATACTTGAAAATACAGTGTGTGTATGATGCGTATATGTCTGTTTGTATATGTGGATGCATTATGGTTACCTGTGTGTGTGCACGTGTGTGTATACACGTGTATATGCATATTGGCCAAAAGCATTGCTGTTTCCCCTGTGTTCTCTCCTCCCCGCCCTGCTGCTCCTGACGCAGGGGGCAGGCTGGGCGGTGCTGGGCCAGGGCAGCAAGCTGCACCTGGTTGAGCACTGACCGTGCGCCATGAGGTCGTTGCAAACGTCAAGTCCAGGCGTATTAAATGGCAGGCCTTTGTTTCAGCAGCTTCACGATGTAACGCGGGTTCTCGCTGAGCTCATCCGAGTGCAGCAAGGGGACAGGAAGTGCTGGCGGGTAGAGAAGGGCTCGCTGCTGGGAGAAGGCTGCCTGGATTTCCTGGGGGATCCGTGTGTCGCAGAAATGAGATCCAAGCCAGAAGCTGGAGAAGGAGGAAGGGACAGGTGCGTGGCTGTGGGCTGAGCTGCCCTGGCAGCGGCCTCGTCTGCGGGCCGGGAAGGAACAGTCAAGGCCACGGAGCTGTCAACTTCTCTGCCACTTTCCTCCCAGCAGGGGCGGGGAAGCCCTGCCAAGCCTGCCTGGAGGAGCAGCCCTGTGGCTGGTCATAGGCCAAGGGTGGGAAGGCCACCTCGTCATGCAGTCTGAGCAGCCGTGTGCTGTGTGTCCCTTCTGTCCGTGTCCCTGTTTGGGGGATCAAGGGAATGTACCGACCCGAGGTTAGACGAGCGCATCTCACAGCCGGGAAAGGGGCTCACTTGATGTGCCAGCCACACAGCCCGTCGTGGGCCATGCTGAAGGATTTTCAACTCCTGGGGATGCATTTTGCAACTCGGCGTCAGCAGGAGCTCTGCCACATTTTGCCTTTTCAGGCCCCGGTTTGAGAGGAGGGCTCAAGAACACAAGGTGGTAGGCTCTTCCTCACCCTCTGCCCAAACGTCATTCTTAATAAACCTCAGTCCATAAATAAATGTGTTAGTTTTCAAGTCCAAGTCTTGGGAGCCCTGGTGCATTATTGTGGTGAGGATAAAGATTATTTTCTAATTTTTTTGTACGAATACAACAACAGCCTGGATATATAAACTCTGTGCAAACAGTTATCTGTGGCTGAACTACCTGTCCCCCCAAATGGGGAGAGGTTTGACGGTGGTCTCTTGAGAATGGACACCATGTTGGAGGGGGCCGGACACAAGGGGTTAGCAGAAACATTCTTTATTTTTTTCTGACTTTGAGGGAGAATTCCAAGGAAAAATGCAAAATGGGAAAGGAAGAGAGCAGGAAAAGAAGGCATGTTAACAAATGGAGAGAAAGTAAACAAGAGGGAGTTTTAGAGATACCAACCATGGCGTCCAGCATATTGCAAGTTTTAATCAGAATCTCAGTGTAAGTTAATGTAAATAAAAGGAAATTTATTAGTGCATGTATCTGAAAAGGGCGGTATCTGTTGGGCATGGCTGGCTCCATGGCCCAACAGTGCACACAAGTGGTCTTTCTCCCTCCACCTCAGGGTGTTGCTTTCCTGCCTGGTGACTCTCGGGCCTTCCCCTCAAGGAGGCGAGAAGGCCGCTAACCCCCCAGGACTTCTGTGTTATCTTCCCAGCTACCTTAGTGGAAAAAGAGAGCCCCTTTTACCATCTCTTCCATCACACCCCCAAGTTGGGTCTTACGGGCCTTGATCGGGGTCCCTTATCTATCCTGAACCAGTCTGCGCAGTCTGGGGCTATGACGCTCTGGTTGGCCAGGCCCGTTTAGGTGCCTTCCTGGAGCCGGGATGGAGTCAGCACTGCAGAACTCAGTGGTGGGTAGTCTGGGGTGGTGAGGTTCCCTGGGGAACACCAAGGTGCTCTTCCCAGAAAAAAGGTGAATGCATGCTGGGCAGGCAAAGACCCGCCAAGGAAAGGTGCGGTAAAGCTGGAAGAGGTTCTGAAAAGAGTTTTTGACACAATGGTGAGGGAAGATGGAAAACCAAAGAAAACCAAACCTGGTCATTGCTTGGGGTACGCAGAGGCTGAATGATGGAGCTGACACGGCAGAAGGGCTGTTGTCTCAAATAGGAGTTGAGCGAGATGTTTTTTAGATAGTGTTTTCAATCTGGAGCATCCTTTCCCCCCACCCCGCCGGGGCTACAGAACCAAGGTATATGGTTGTTTGGATCCATAGATCTTAATCATTTCTAGAGCCAGTTATTCTGAAGGTTAATGAGGAGTGCGTGTCATGCATTGGAATGAATGTATCTTGAGTGCCTATTTAGCAGACACCAGTGATTAAATCATCAATAAAATATGGTTTCTGCTTTCTTTCTGAGGTATGGGTAATTTTACAACAGTAATTTTTCAAAACACTCATATTCTTTGATGAAAAGGAAATATTCTTTTTCCTCTAGGACTAAGTTATTCAAGCTGTGCTCCCTGGAATACCAGGGGGTGACTAGATGTTCCACAAGAAAAAAACCCACAGCAACCTGTGTCTTGATAAGTTTGAGAAATGTTGCATCTCCTTTGTCCTAGGGGAGGGGGATAGGCATTTGCAGTGCTCGTTATCGTATTAAGGGCTCAGAGAAGTTTGGCAGTAAGAAAACCTTCAGGTTTTGTTCAGCCAGCTGCTCTAGGTAGCTTATGTGACCATAGGATACTTTTCTCATGGCGCGAGAGTAGTGTTGAATATGGGTCATAAAACAGTGCCTAAGGAATCAGCCGTATTTTCTTTGATTTGCACACACAAAGCCATCTGGAAAGGCTTTCATCGCTCAGTCTCACCTCAGATGTTGGAAGGGACCTCCCTCCACTATAAATCTCTGAGTGGTGCTTTCCTGCCTCTAAGGCAAGCATCGCCATCTTGCCATAACCAGCTTCCCAAGAGATGCGTAATGCAAATAACTCTGGCTTCTCATTGCTTTTGTCCCTTCGGGATTCCTCATCAGTAAATAGCCACAACCATACCCGTGTTTTGGCGCTGAGAAGACTGACAGATCAGCTCTGCCAATATCACCTTCTGCTGGTGGTACCCAAGATGATTTGGGGAGGTACATGGATGCATCATCAATCACATAAGGAAAAGGTATTCCCTTTCAATTCTCCTTCTGTCGTTTTGACCATAATAAGGAGAAAGTCTCAGTTTGGAGGTAAATATGTCTTTTGTTTTTTAAACAAAGAGAGCAGGCTACTATATCTAACTAAAATGTAATATTATTTTGTTTTCATTGGGTATGTTTTTTGAATAATTTGCACTTATGACTCTGGACACTTTCTATTCATTGTAGGTGATCTTGGCCTTTCCTTTATAGATATAATCCCCTTTTTAACATAAATATAGGGGGAAATGAGTCAACTTAGAGCAAGATTTCTCAACCTTGGCACTAATGATAACTTGACAAGATAATTCTTTTGTTTGCTGTGGGTGGCTGTCCTGTGCATTGTAGGATATTTAGCAGCATACCTGGCCTCCATCCAGTAGAAGCCAGTTGCGCCGCCTCCCTCCAGGTTGTGACAGTCAAAAAACGTCTCCAGGGCTTCCCTGGCGGCACAGTGGTTAAGAATCCGCCTGCCAATGCAGGAGACACGGGTTTGAGCCCTGGTCTGGGAAGATCCCACATGCCGCGGAGCAACTCAGCCCGTGCGCCACAACTACTGAGGCCCACGTGCCTGGAGCCCATGCTCTGCAACAAGAGAAGCCACAACAATGAGAAGCCCATGCACCTCAACGAAGAGTAGCCCCCGCTCTCTGCAACTAGAGAAAGCCTGCACGCAGCAGCGAAGACCCAATGCAGCCAAAAATAAATAAAATAAATTAAAAAAAGAAATGTCTCCAGACATTGTCAGATATTCCCTGGGGGATGTGATTGTCCCCAGGCAGTGAGAACTACCAAGTTAGAGCCACAAGAAGTAAATATGAATAGCAGTGGTACACAAGCATAGCAAAAGTTGCAAAGGTGCTAGGCATGACGGGTTCGGTTTAGTGAGCTGAAGTGCCACTAACTGGCCTGAAAACAGGACACCTTTGCCCTACCCCATCCTCGTCTCCACTTCAGAGCCTTTCCAGATGTGGTTCTACGCGCGCACATCTATGCATATCCCAGTTCTTTGTGGACATTTTGTAGAAGAACAAGCTTTGACCATGTTGCCACTGGACTTGCCTGCTCCTTGGAAGGGAGCATTACACAGTCCAGCTGCACAACAAATGCCGCGTCACCAGAAATCAGAAAAGGAAAGAATGCTGAGTCATAATTTCCTTCACACAGGAATTAACATGTATAATACTTTTTTGAACTGTGATGCGGCTCGGAGCTGGTGAAGGAGCGAGGTTTAAAGATACGTTCAGCATTAGCGTCGGTGAGGATCGCCGGTTGCTTTCATTAGTCGGCTTCAGGTTCTCTGTGTTTCATTTAGAAGCAGCTGCGATCGCTAATGGAATGACCCCGGCGTCATTTTCTGTTCCGAAGCAGGAGGCAAGATGGCTTCTCTTATGATGTTGTGTTCGCCACTTGTGCCATCACCAGATGCTGATAAAATGTGGTCCGTGGCCTTCAACAAAGCTCCTCTTTCTGTAAAAGAAAATTTTGTTTTCATTTGTAATAAAGATTCAGGCTCCAGGCTTCGAAAGTGTAGGGCTTCATGTTGCTTGACTGACTGCAGCAAAGGCATGGGATGGGGGAGAAGTCCGTTTTCTTGTTTCCTCCCACTGCCCTTCTTCCCCACTAAAGCTCTCCACAACCTGGCCGGAGAAGCGGGCAGGCCTGGCTGCGGGAGGCCACTCCCCAGGCTCCCTTCAGTTACTTGGGGCTCACTTGTCCCCAGCTCTTGTCTCCCTGTGGTCCACCCACTGCAGTCCTCTCTATGCTTCGTTGTTGTGAGCATGTAGACCTCCCCCTTAGCCCCCTTCCCATCTCCCCCCCCGCCATCAGGATGCCCTTTGGATCAGAACAAATGCTTGCCGTAACAGTAATAATAGTAACGTAAGAGAGTAGTGTGGTATTTGTTTATCATTCCCAGCACAGCAGCTCCAGAGTGCTCCCACTCAAATGCTACGTTAGACCCAGTTATTCCCCTGCTAAAATCTTTCCAAAGGCCGACATCCTCCAGGGGTCCCAGGCAAGCTCACCCCTGAACCACCAGACCTCTGCCCCAGCATCCCCTCTGCCCCTGGTCCCTCTGCAGAAACAGCTATGTCCAGTCCTTGCCACTCCTCAGACACTACTTGGAGGTGTTTTCCCTTAGGTTTCTTCTCTTTCTCTGCCGGTATCTCTGAGTCTCCCTCTCTTTCCTCCTTAGGGGCTTTCCTTAAAAGTTGTGTCCTCAGTGAGGCCTTCCCTGTCAAAAACAGCCACTCTGCTCCCTGCCCAGGCTCACCACAGCTGCCTCTGCTGCTCGATTTTTCTCCGCCACCCTCTCCTCCCCTTTACAGCCCACTTTTTGCACGAGGTTGCGCACCTGCCATCCCCAGAATCCAGCCCCACGAGGGCTGGGTCTTGTCTCTCTGGTCACTGAGGCATCCCTAGCACCTGGCTCATACAGCGTGCTCAATACATTTGGGCAAATTAATGACGGAACTTGATTAGTTCAAACAGTAATAACAGAAGATTGTTTGGGGGGTTACAGAGTGCATCTCTGTGCACTTTCTTGTTGGTCCTCACCGCAGCCCCAGCAGGTAGGCTAGGCAGGCATTTATCATCCCCACTTTACAGATGGGGAAAGTGAGGCCCAAAGGTGTCCAGGGGTTTGTCCCAGTTCACACAGCTGGGAATGGTGGAGCTTGGACTCCCTTTTTCTGCCTCCTGCAGTGTTGACCTTTGCTGTCTGGCGTCTATGATTCTGATCGCCTTTTAGAATTCTAGGGCAGTAGCAAGTGAAACTAGCAGACCTGGGTCATGGGACCTGGTAAATGAGTATCATGGTGAAATCCCTCCTGTCCGCTGGCCCCTTCCAGATGGGCTGCCTTCCCCAGGCCTTCAGTATAATTAGCTTGGAGGCCTTTGGCCCTGATGCAGTAACCGGTAAGAAGCTATCCATTACTGCCGTTCATTAAGACAGGCGACACAAGATGAAATATTTTAGGTGAATCATCTGGCCTAATTTAGAAAGGCTCGGTAGGGCCAGTGCCTTTCATTTATCAGGGTGAGGTATCTGTTATCAGAGAGATCCACACACGGACTTATTTATTATCCAGAATCTGTTTTTAATTTTGGAGATTGTTTACCTAAACTGCTGTGTGTCAGATTCCAGGACGGATTTCTGCTTAGCGTTTAATTTTAGATACTTGCCGTGGCGGACAGTAAAAAAATGGGTCTCCAGAATTTGTGGTTTCATTATGAATCTTACCTCCTGGCAGTCCCTACCAGTAGTTTGTCTTTGAAATCTCCTTGGTACTTGTTAACCCTGCTCTGCTGTGAAAGAGATATAGTTTATTTATTGGACTTTGCCCATTTATGAAAAAGTACAGAAATTATTAATGGTTTAGCATCTATTAATGCATTACTTGGGTGGAATTCAAATTCTAATATTTATGGAAAACCCCTTTGTAATGAAACGGGCAGAGAATCAGCTCTCCTGCTCCTTACATTTGGAAGGCTCTAGATGCCGTTGGAATGACTCCCTGTGAAATATGAGCCCTGCTGGCTTTATATTTACACCCATAAATAAGAAATAAGTACTTTGGGTTGGAGGAGAGATAATTAAGAATAGTTGTGTAGATAATAAAGAAGAAATAGCCCCATTTGGTGAACTGTGTGCTTGGGAAATGCCAGAGGCCGCCAGGACCTGGATGAGAGATTTGGGAAAGACTAGTGCTGGGAGATTGTGGGTATGGAGGGCTTCTGGAGACAGAGGGATGGGGAGCCCTGCGGAGGGCACCTTGGAGCCACGGTAACATGTTAGAGGCTGTGTACATAGGGCTTAGAGCTGGGAATCACAAGACCTTGTTTGGATTCCAGCTCTTCTGTGCTGCTGTTGAACTTTTCCCGACCTCAGTCTCCTCTTCTGTAAAATGGAGCTAATATCTTACAAAATGAGCTTGAGGATAAACGGTATAGACTTAGAATTACCAAAAGTAATAAATGTATCCGTGTACATGAGGCCTAAAGAGATGACGTGATTAGGGCAGAAGTGGCAGAGCAGGATACAAAGATACACAGGTGTATATTACGTGTTCACACATATATATGTACATCTTAGGGTGTGTGTGTGTGTGTGTGATTGCTGGTTGTCGAGCAGGAGATAGAGAATATAGGTGTATGTGTGTAAGTGTGAATAATGAGCTCAACATGGAATTTAAAAAAAAACTTAGGGTCTCAGAGCACAGTCAATGAATGGGTACCTCTTATGCACCAGGGCTCTTCTGCCTAGGGAGTATGGTATTGGGTTCCTTGAGGTTTTCTTAGACCACCCCAAATTTCTCCCCGACCTGCTCCTGGTATGAGTTCCTCGTTTGGTTAAATCTCCACATCTCTATTGAGATCAATTCTGAGTCCCAGCCATGCTCGGCAGCAGAGTTCTGAGATTCACTAGTGATGCTTACCAGGCTTATTGGTCTAGGAAGTGGTAATGTGGTTCATAGTCTCTTGTTCTTCGTTTTTGTTCTTTAAATAAGGAAACCAAAGCCTAGTGTGATCAAGTCAACTGGTCAGGCTCACACAGGGAGTTAGATGTGAGCCAGGACTAACGTTAGGTCTCTGGCTTCCAGTTTACCCAAGTCTCACCACACTTCCCTTCTTACCATGTGCAGTCTCAGTGTTTCTGCAGACCACCCAGGAGCACTACAGTCAGCTGTCCCCGACTTGTCAAAAGTACAGATTCAAGAGCATAAAGTGTTTGATATCCTTCTTGCGGTGTGTGGTCGCCTGCTTGGACAGCTAAGGCCAGGACACTATTTGGATTGGATGAGATGATGATGACGATGACAACTCATTTATTTAGTGTTTCCATATCCCAGGCCCTGGGCCGTGCATTTGATGTATATTATCTCATTAAATTACAACAATCTTATCCCTGCAGGACAGTCTTTCCACTATGCACATGAGGAAAATGGGGTCCAGATCAGTTGAGGAACACTCTAGAGTCACAAGCTAGCAGGTATGCAAGTCTCTCAGACTCCAAAGCATGTGTTTGTGATCACAACATATATGAACACATCTCCTATGGGCTTGCGAATGGTGCTATCCAGAGGGTAGCATAGGTGCATCCTCTGCATGTCACAAATAAAGACTCTCATTTGAAGGAGCAAAGGAGTCTTTGGGTGGTTGGTCCTCCTGCAGGCAACATTCAGGTAGTAGGGAAGAATGTTCTTTCATCCAGTACAGAACTTCCCTGGATCTATTTCATCTGTGTTCTGTGTAGAGCTTCTGTGTATATTTTGCCATGACTCAAGCAAGCATTGGATGTTATTGACTAGATCATTTCTTCATTTTTGTATATTGTAGGCAAGAATTACTCCCAGGGGAATTCCCTGGCAGTCCAGAGGTTAGGACTCTGCTCTTTCATGGCCGGGGGCCCAGGTTCGATCCCTGGTGGGGGAACTGAGATCCTGCAAGCCACCTGGCACGGCCAAAAAAAGAAAAAAGAATTAATCCCATAATGATTCATAAAAGTGAAATTGCTGGTTGAGTGTACCTGCCAGGTTAATTGGCTAAAGGGTATAGATGTTTCCTGACTTCAGAAGGAAATGATCCCTGATACTGGACAAAGGAACCATCTTCTGTCTAGAAGATTTGGACTCTGTCTTCCCTAAGTGTTTAGGGAGGTTGAGTCATCAGTCTCATACCTGGGGGTATAAGGACCTCCCCGTGGAGACCTGGGGTTAGGTGGGTCGAGAGTGTTGAGCATCTCTGCTGTGTGGCAAAGGCAGAGGCCCCAGTCATTGTTTTCCTCATCTTACCTGAGTAGCTGTAGCCAAATAGCACAGGTTTGGGAGTCAGCTTCAGATTCATTCATCCATCCGTCTTGTCCTCTGGCTACATACCAGCTTTTAAGTATGCAGGTTACAGGGTATTATCTTAACGTTTAGGTTAACCGTCGAATAGAAATAAAAATTAATAAGGTAGAAAAAAAAAAAAGAGTGTGTCTTTACTTACAGTTCTTACTGGAGCTGTAGAAGGACTCCATCTCAGCCCAAGTGATTCCAGTCTAGGCAACAGGCTTGCTCCTCTGCGAGTGCAGTATGTGGGTGCTGGCCTCTACCTGCGGTGGGTGTGGGATCGGCCTGAGGTCACATAGCAGGGAGCACAAGAAACTCTGCTGTCCAAAGCTGCTTTGCTCTCCTGGAAACGTTGTCTAGGGGGATCCTACTTCTCCCCCAGAGGGCCATGGGGATTGGGTGCAAGCTGTTAGCTGTGATGAAGATGAAGCTGATGAGGGGGAGGGGGAGGAGAATGAATGCTACGCTAACATTTGAATAGAACCATTATCTCCAGACAGGTGCTGCTCTAAGTAATTAGCCCATGTAATCCTTCAGCATCCGTTTGAGGATGCTATTATTGCTGTCCCCATTTTGCAGTTCAGGAAACTGTGGTTAACTGATTTGCTCAAGGTCTTGCTATTGGTACGTGGTCATGAAGTTGGCCTCAGGGTTGAGTCTGTGCTTGGTGTCTGGAAGTGCTTGTTAGGAGAGGTACACTCTCCTTGCCCCATTAGTCGTCACCTTCTTTCTCTTCTCCTCCTTGGGATTGTTTTCCTTTTGATCAAGAATAAATACACAGAAGGGAGCGAAGATCCATCTGGAGCATCTCAGCCGGTCCCTTTTATCAGGTCTTTCCTCTGACTTTACCTACCTGCCTGTCCCCAGGCCCCTCTCTCTTGCCTGGACCGCATATACCCACCTGTATTTTCCCCCAGCAAAACCAGTTCTCAAAACCTCCATTCACCCTAAGTTATAGGTGATTCACAGAAGCTGAATGTGTTACTTATCCCAGTAATATTTGTATTTCAGTTGTAGTCAAAGCATTGAAGGTGGAATTTCAGATCTATCCAACCAGGTTCTGCTTTCCATTCTGACTGACCTTTTAACCTCTAGGCCAACCTGAGATCCAAAGCTAGGAATTCCCTTAAAAATGGCTGCCTCTCATTCTGTTTATTCTAGTCCACAAGCCAATCAGGAACACATATGAAAGGTGAAGTAACACGCAGGAACCGAAGCAGAATTTTTTTTTTTTTTTTTTTTGGTGGTACGCGGGCCTCTAACTGCTGTGGCCTCTCCCGTTGCGGAGCACAGGCTCCGGACGCGCAGGCTCAGTGGCCATGGCTCATGGGCCCAGCCGCTCCGTGGCATGTGGGATCCTCCCGGACCGGGGCACGAACCCGTGTCCCCTGCATCGGCAGGCGGACTCTCAACCACTGCGCCACCAGGGAAGCCCCCGAAGCAGAATTTTAACCTCATCCCCACCCCGGGTTTTCATGGTGCCACGGTCTCCAGTAGCATCCTCCAGATGTGATTTCCGTATTGCTCATCCAGATGCTCGATGAGGCTGAAATTAGTGGGCTTCACTGGGCCCAGCCCAGACTGCAGTCAGGCAGCTGATGCAGGGAGCGTTCCTCAGATGCTGAGACCAGGAGGAGAGAGGCTGGGTGCTCCTTGTTGCTTGGGGCCACCGACCCCGTGGACTAAGACAGGAAGAAGATGATGCTCACCTCTGGCAAGTCCAAGTTGTTGATGTCCTGCCTCTCCTGTTCGGGGCTGTTCTACCTATAAGGCCATCTTCTGGAGGCCGTGTTTTTTATATAACATTTTGTCCCTTTAGAAATTATCATGATGCATGTCAAGAGCGTTCACACTGAAAAAAAAAAATATGTCACTTTAGCTTCCAAGTTTCTGATTGTCTAAATAACGCAGCAACTCAACATACAGCTGTCTGGCATTTTGACAGTACAATAACCCATAATTCTTCCTGCCACTCAACACTTCAAGGTTAGCATTTTATAGTTTGCTCTCAAGGAGTATTCATTTAAAATTTCAAGAGCAAAGAGTTGAATGTGGCTGCCTTGTACCTCTCTTTTGATCTTTCCTTTATTTACTTGGGGGCTCTTCCAGTTTATTACGTGTATTTTATGGGATGCTCATGCGTGTGTATGAATTTTTTGGAAGAGGTAGAATGTTGTTCAACTTACTGTGTCTCGTTCTCCATATAGTTGGGGATAAGGGTGGGAAAGAGCTGCTGAGCTTCAGAGGGCAGCTACGCTGTCTGCAGTTTCCAAGCATTTGCTATGGAGTGAAGCATGAAAGGATTGGGGGAGGGTATGGACCAGTTTAGAACTCGTTCTTGCCTCCTTTCAGAAGGCAGGTGAAATCCTCACAGCGGCCTTCTGAAGAAAGTGGAAGTTTCCAGTTCTCAACTTTCTCACTAGCGAAACCTGCTTGCTTGGTCCTGTTTTGATTCTTTAGTCATGAGACGGATTCTTGGATACTCAGCCAACACTTTTGACATAGCTGCTGGTTGCGAATCTTCCTCCCTAGCTTGCTTGCAGTTGGTCATCCTCAGGCAGGTTGACATCCCTAGGCGGGAGACTGGGTAATGAATCTGGCTTTCATAAATTTCCTGCATAACCTTGGCCAAGTCAATAATTTGCCTCTTTGAACTTCTTATTTTTAAAACATGGTTAGTCGTCCTAGCCATACCTGCTTTTACAGGCTTGTAAGTAGGTCAAGATGAAGCAACAGAAGTTCATGTGCTTTGCATTATTGAGTTGCGCTAACTGAATATTAGAGATCATTGTGGGTTTTTTTTTTCTTTGAACCCATTCCCGCTTTACCTCCCTGATCTACATCCCTGCCTACGGTAATCAAGTGGCTTATTGTGACGTGTGGGTCATTTTCTGAGACAAGGAAAGTCAATGTAAGTGCCTTGTGCCGTGAACAGGATTTATTTATTGGCCCTCCTTGGACTGTGTCCGAGGGTGAACTTTTGGATCTTGGGCACCCTTAGGACATTTCAGGGTCTAAAATTTCTAAGATAAGATAATTTTTAGATTGACAACTGACTCAGTAAATGTGCTTTGCCTGTGAAAACCCTAACTCTCCATATTCGCCAAGGTACTCTTAAGCCTATGAGGTTAAGCACCATTTAAAAGCCTGAATGTGTATGTAAAAAGAATTACTGTGTTGATATGCAGTCTGTTAACACTTTCAGAGCCATTAGAGTGATCAACATTTTACCGTCTTTGGCCCTAAAATCTCTGTAACACAGTTTTGCTTGTTGAGAACTGTTGGAATTGATGCTCCTGGCAGGGGGATTAACTCTTCTTCAACAGCCTGGGACTGACTTTGACAGATCTGGGGAGGACTGGTGGCCGGAAATTAAGGAATGTTTGAATCCCAGCTCATGGGGTGTTTCTAATGTGTGGGCTTTCTCTGGTTGGTTGGTTGGTTTTGGTGGGGAGGGGTCCGGGTTGACAGCCCCCAGGCTGTTAGAGGTTTCATGAACTCTCTTCAGAATTGGCAATCTTATCTGCTCTGCATCTGCTACTTCTAAAAAGGGAGTTTGAAGTCTTGTGCAGGCTGCTTGGGATAAGATGGTGGAGTATCACAGTTCCAGGCTTAAAATAGCCTGGGCCCTGGAAGAGGACAGCTTGGCAGGGTTAGCCACAATGTTTAGATACCAACAATAATGCAGTCACTTGAATTACATATCATTCTATGCATTTCAGAGGGCCTTTCCATCTGTTACCACACTGATCTCAGAATAGTAGTGTGAAATAGAACTGATCAGGGTTTCTAAAATGATGCTAAGAATTTTTTTGTGATTATAAAAATAGTACGTATTCATTATAGAAATTTTGGAAAATACTGAAAATGATAAGGAAATTAAGATTGCCTGTAATTCTCCACTTTCCAGAAATAACCACTTAAACCATTCTGGTATACTTGTATACTATGTATACTACATATACTTCATTTTGTATGTATTCGTACATGAATCTGTACCATATACATGTATAATTTTATTTGGGATCACTCAATAATGATACTGTTTTGTTACTTTTACTTATAAACACTTATCCATGTTGTAAACAGTCCCTGAAAACCTAACATTTAATGTCTGAATAGTATCTGTTATAAAGGATGCATCCTGATGTTGTCGAGTAAATAGATGATTTTCCATTGTTCCCTGTTGTACTCAGCACCATGAAGTATGTGCCAGGACGTACATCTTTCTTCATTTTAAACACACCTCTGGTTATATCCTTAAGATAAACTGTTAGAAATGTTCTAGCCATACCATTTCTATCTACCTTCCAAGGATTATTACATAAAATGTCAGACTTAAGGCAGATATTTTATCATCATTTTCTAGGCAGGAAAACTGAAGAACAGAGACTTGCACTGACTTGCCTAAGGATGCACAGCGAGTTAGTGGATGAACCAGCTGCCCCATGGTAGCATCTGCCTTACCTCTTACCATCTGGAGGTGAGAACACCTCCCCCTGCAAGGGCGAGCTGTGTTACATGTGGTAGTTGTGGGTTCTCTTTACGACCCGCCCTTTGTTAAGTGTGGTTTGCTGGCCTGATGACCCACCCCCACCCAGCAGCCTTTGAGATGGAAATTAAATAGATCTTCATTCCACTTCCTGTCATGGCTTCTTAGCACTTCCTGGGCTCTCCCCCTCCGAAGCTCTCTCTCCAGCCCAGCCCTGTCTCAAGAGTGGTGGCCAGGCTGCCTGCCTGCCTGCCTGCTTGTTTGCCTCCCTTTGGATGTCAAGCATTTTGAGGGGAATGCCTGTCAAGTTCCAGGCCCTGTGTTGGGTACAGGGGATACCAGGGTGTGTTGAGCTCAGCCCCGACCCTCAAAACTCATCTGGGATTAAAGCTGAAATACAAACAGATAACTGTGATGAAGTAGGATGAAGACATGGTCCCAGGACTGTGGAAGAAATAAAAATGTCCTACCTGGTGACTTTCATAGTGATATTCCCAGTGCATGACAGACCTCTCCTCCGTAGCCACAGTGGGTCCTTTTGGTCTCTTATTCTAGAACATTTGTTTTGTTCCGATCTGTCCCCCCCAAAGTCTCCCCACTTTCCCTTCCTTTTGCCTCTTGTCCGCTTCAACTTGTTTCCCATTGTTCATGTACACAACAGGCAGTTTATAAGTAGCTGATGCAGTTTATAAGGTCTGACCATGTGGCCCCTGCATATCTGCAGTCCTGGTCCCATTACTGCCACTCATAAATTCCCAAGGAGTTGCACCAGCCCTTAAGTCTCATTTTCCTAGAATAGATAATAATAGCTATTAAAAATAATAGCTAACACTTAATTGAGCACTTATTATGGGCCATACACCGTTGTAAGGGCTCTACACATATTAACTCACTTAAGCTCACATCTTTGTAAGGTGAAGGGTTACTGTTTTCCCCGTTCTCAGAGGAGGATCCAGGGTCCAAGGCCACACAGCCAGCTGGTTGGACCAGAAGGCGGGCTGGCTGTAGAGCTTGCTCTCTTGACCTTGCACGTCACTATTTCAGGACCCTTTCCTCTTGCATTCATCCCTTTGCCTTACACTGCACCTGGCATGGGAGTCTAGATACTCTCTCGAGGTGGTAACTTATTCCTCTCCCACCACCCAGGAGGCACATGGATGTCAGGACCTTGGCCATTCTCCCATAAGGTTACAGAATATCCCAGAACCAGGGAAGTGTGGCGCTGAGAGAGACCCAAGAGGAAAATCTCCTTTTTCACCCATCCATTCACCTCTACACTCAGCAACTTTTTGAGCTATCTGAAGGTCATGGTACTCTACCATGGACCAAAACAAATGTGGCATCTGCTCTTGGGAAACTCACTCTCCAGAAAGTGGGGAGATAGTTTACACAGCTTGTGGGACTGCTGGGCTGCTGGGAGGGAAAGCCCTAAGGGTGAAAATGTTCCCAGGTTGAAATGCCTAGCTTTCTTCAGACTTGTAGGGACCCGTTGGTTCTGGCGGAAAGACTATCTTCTCTCCAGGGAACCTTTCATGTTCCTGGGTCTCACGAGTCCAGAATGAGTAGTAGAAAGCTTTTTGTCCAAAAGGCCTAGTTGGGGGCCTGGATTATAAAAAATAAGCTTCATCATAATGGAGGGAGAAGAGGAAGCAAAATCATGCCAGGTTTTAGATTAGTTGTGGATACTTTTTTCTCCTTATTGAGATTTATAGTATGCCCAAGTGCCTGGCACTTGGGTTGATTTGAATGGGAAAATATATATGCATATATATGCATGCTTGAACAATGTCAGGCTTGTAGTGTGTCTCTAGTTCCTCTGTAAGTCCCCAATCCAGGGGTTTCTTGTGTAACTCCATTCCAGCAAGAACGGGCGCTGCTTCAGTATTCATTTCAGTGGCATTGACAATACTGACAGTATAATTGACCTGAAAAGTTCTGGATTTCCTGTTAATGCACTTTAGAAATGTACATCAACTACCAAAAAAAATCATTTCTATCTACATTTCACTTGATTTCCATTTTCAAGAGAGAGGCTTCATCATTATTATTCTATTTGAATAGCACTGATATCTTGAAGGATGGAAGGAGATTTCTATTGTATGCGGGAGTACTTTATTTCGATATTTTCTTTGTCTGATTATACATGATAAACACACATTAGTGACATTTCGTGCATGTTTGGAAGATAAATGGGGATATCTCTTTAAACCATTCCTGACACTTGCTAACCTGTGAGCTTAATGGCATTTTCTCTTTGATTCAATAATTTGTCTGTCAAAAAAAAGCTGGGCTGACATTCTCCTTGTTGTGGGATTGAAATGGAAAGAAATCTCTTCTCTTGAAGGAAATTTTTTTTTAAATGGTGGGGAACATTTTAGGATAAAAATGTTTCTGAAATTCTTTGGGGTTTTGGTGGTGGAGGTGGCAGGGAGTGCGGATGGAGAGGGTGGCGCTAATGAATGCCAGAGCCCTGACACTATATGTGTGGCAAGTGATAAAAGGGAGATGATTACCTCAGTCTGAAAGTCCTCTTGAAATAATTGGGGAACATGTAAAATCTTGCAGATGAAGGTGGCTTCTACCGCTGTGTCTTGTGGGAGGTTGTCAGCCTTGCTCCCGTGGAGGTGGTTGGGTTGGGGTGTGTATCCACATGTGAGGGGATGGCTCTGACTCCGTTCACCTGCCTCGGTTCCCTCAGCCTCGTTCTGGGTGGGGAGGGGTGAGGCAGAGGGCTTGCTGTGCATCGTCCTGGAGAGGTTCTAAACCCAGGTGGTCGTTTTTCCCTTTTGGGAGATTTTGGAGAAGGCTTTTCAGGGGCTGTGGTGACAAGGAATCCTAGAGGTGAACCTGGAGTAGGGAGGCAAGTGGTGGGCTGGGAGGTGGGAGCTTGGCATTCTTGGGGGAGCCCTTTGCGTTTGTGATAAAGGTGAGCATGCTGGGCATGAGGTGCTCTTTCAGAGCTGTATCATGTGACCCCTCCCCACCCCACCCCACCCCACCCCACCCCACCCCTCCCGTGTACTGCTGACCCTGTCTCCTCAGACCCCTGCATCAGAGGGCTCCTGGGAAGTCTGATTAGGTAAAGTCGATGAGAGTAGGCACGTGGTCGGGACTTGGGAGCAGGATTGGGGAAGACGTTGGGGGGTCAAAGTCTGCTTATCCCTCTGCCCCCTTCTCCATTCCAGGGGGCCTTCAGGTGTGCCATTGGAAAACACTGACTCATTAAGATCCCTCATATTGATTCATTCAGCAGTTTTTATCGAATGCCTCTTGTGTGCCAAGCATGGCTCTAGACACTGGGGATGCATCCCAAGTTCCACAGGTTGTCAATAGCAAAGTTGGGAGTAGGACCCAAGTCTCTTAAGTCCTGATCTGGTGCTTTTTAGCACTGCCTCCCTGGAGACTCTGCCTACTACAGGAGCCCAAGGGTCTGAAATTCTTTCCTGTTATTTGGTTGTTCCTCCCATGGCTTCCGGTCCCCCGCCCGGCCATGGCTTCTCCGGTTTTTGATCCTGAGTCATGCTGGGTTACCCTAGCAAAACACAACAAACATAAACTAAAATGAAGATGTTAACCATCATGTGTGTTTTCCCAGCATGGACTTTCTACCAGCAAGTAGGGCCATCTAAAGACCTTTGAACATCCTGAGAACTTTTATTTTCTAAATTTATTTTATTGAAGTATAGTTGATTTACAGTGTTCTGTTAGTTTCTGGTATACAGCAAAGTGATTCAGTTATACATATATAATAGTTTGCATTTGTTAATCTCAAACTCCCAATCCATCCCTCCCCCACCTTCCCTCCCTCTTGGCAACCACAAGTCTGTTCTCTATGTCTGTGAGTCTGTTTCTGTTTTGTAGATATGTTCATTTGTGTCATATTTTAGATTCCATATATAAGTGATCTCATATGGTGTTTGTCTTTCTCTTTCTGACTTACTTCACTTAGTATGATAATCTCTAAGTCCATCCATGTTGCAAATGGCATTCTTCATTCTTTTCATTCATTCAAATGCCAAATTTCATTCTTTTTTTATGGCTGAGGAGTATTCCATTGTTTATATGTATCGTATCTTCTTTATCCTTCATCTGTTGATGGACATTTAAGTTGTTTCCATCTTGACTGTTGTAAATAGTGCTGCTGTGAACACTGGGGTGCATATCTCTTTTCGAATTATAGTTTTGTCCAGATAATGTGCCCAGGAGTGGGATTGCAGGATTATATGGTAGCTCTATTTTTAGTTTTGTAAGTAACCTCCATACTGTTCTCCATAGTGGCTGCACCAATTCACATTCCCACCAACAGTGTAGAAGGGTTTCCTTTTCTCCACACCCCCTCCAGTATTTGTTATTTGTAGATTTATTTTTTTTTACTGAGCACCTTTATTTTAGATATCTTACTACATAATCCATCAAACATTATTAAAACAATCCCCCCATTTCACATTATATATGATTTATAAAATTTCAATGTGAAAATTTTGGAAGTATTCTAAAACTAATTTTAACAGTTTTGAGGCTTGGGGGTAAATTCATTTTCCTATGATATAAACTTTGTTATATTTATATGTAACTGTAGAGCTGGACTTGATTTGCATTTGACTGACCAATGAATGTATTTTCTTTTGAAACTTATTTAAACATTAATCTTAGTTTTAGAAATTTTATTTCACATCTTGGTGCCGTTTTTTCAGCTCTCAAGCATTCTGTTGGCCATTAAAAAATTTAAAAGAGGGCCCTTGACACTGTGCCTATGGCTCTTCATCGATTAAAGGCACTGAGAATAGATCTCTTGGCACCCACCCACCTAAAACCAAATCCTGGACCTCAGCAGTTGCTTTCCCTCAGGGGACTCCAGAAGGGCTAGGCTTCTTTTCAAGCCTCTTCTCAATGTTCCCTCCTTGCCCTGCCCCCCAGGGACTGGCCCGGGTGTTATAGAAGTGACCCTGCTGCAGGCTCAAGGAGAACTCTTGTTCCCACCTGCTATGGTGTCTGAGTCAGCTTGCACTGCCATAACAGCATACCACAGATTGTGTGGCTTAAACAACAGACACTTATTGTCTCAACGTTCTGGAGGCTGGAAGTCGGAGATCAAGGTGCTGGCTGATTTGGTTCCTGATGAGGGCTCTCTTCTTGACTTGCAGACAGCCACCTTCTTGCTGTGTCCTCATGGTGGGGAAAGTGAGCAAGAGCTCTGGTCTCTTCCTTTTCTTCTAAGAGCAATAATCCCATCATGAGAGGTCTACCCTCACGACCTCATCTAGCTGAATTACTTCCTGAAGGCCTCATCTCCCAAGACCATCACAAGGGAGTTAGGACTTCAACATAGGAATTTTGCCAGGAAAATGTTCAGTCTGTAATATACAGTGTGGTAGGGAAGCATGGGCCTCCAAATCTATGTCTGTGGGCTTCATATCCCAGTCCTACCACTTTTTAGCAATGTGACTTAGGATAAGTTGGTTATACTCTCTGAGCCTCAGTTTCCCCTTCTGTAAATTGGGGATAACAATCATTGGCAGAGTTATTTGTATTAGAAATAATATTTGTAAAGGGCCTAGCACCAAGTAAGTAACCCTTCTCCTTAGAATTTCCCCAGTGATCTGGAGTATCTTTAATTAAATGAATACAGCAGCTGATGTTTGAAGAACACTCAGGGGTGTGTGTGTGTGTGTGTGTGTGTGTGTGTGTGTGTGTGTGTGTGTGTGTGTGTGACTGATTGAGACAGAGGCCAGGAGCATGGCCGAGGCAGAAGACGGGTAAACTCTCTGGCACTAGGGAAAAACTGGGCTTCTGCAAGAGGAATTTGTTTCTACATTTCTGGAAGGTCTCAGGCTTGCAGGAACTCCTTGCGTTGTACTAGTGCACGGAGGGTAGACTGAGAAGGCTCTTCAGGGATCAGGCATGGAGAGGACATACAATTCAGGATCGAAGGACCCTCAAGCTGGGAAGAGTAAGCTTGGGTTTTTCACCAGAAGAGGCTCTGCCATTTACCGTCAGTTACTTTGGCCATTTCCAGAATAGGGAACAGAAGCTGAAATGATTAGTTTTCAAAAACGTGGGAGTTTTGAGCCTGGGATGGGAGTGGGCGTTGGTATTCATGCACAAAGGGCACTGGACTTCACAAATCGCATTGGTATCTGGGGGAGGAACCAATGACCAGCACTTAGAGAGCAGTCAGAACAGGGAGGGCCACCCCTGGCTGTGAGGATAGATGGGTCATGATATGAGAGTAGTCAGTTCCCAGGCATCCCACAATCGGAGGGAATTGGCAGGTGGAAAATCGGAGGAAGCTGATCATCCCCCAGACCCTTCCACTTGAGTCGTGGCTGCCGGGAGCAGGTGAACCTTTCTGACTGACTCAAGTGAAGCCTGGACCATGGTGGCAAGAAAGTACCTGTCTTCCCTCCCTCCCTCCATTCCATCCTTCCTCACTCGAGTGCACAGTGAGGATTAGGCACTCTCCCAAGCACTTGTATTACATCTGTGGGCAAAACTGACAGACATTCCATGGACCTTATAAAGTACAATTAAACAGGTAATATGATACAGAAGTAAATTATATGGTATGTTGGAAGGTGATAAGTGCTATGGGAATAAAGAAAGAAAAGAGAGCACATCATAAGTAGTCCTGGGTGGAGGTGGCAGGGGAGGGTGGCGTTAGTGAGCAGGGTGGTCAGGGGAGGCTGTGTTAGGAAAGGGAGTTGAGGAAGTGAGCTGGAGGAGAAAAGGAATAGCAAAATGAGTTTGCCATTTCTTTCTTTTTTTTTTTTAACTTTTTATTTTATATTGGAGCGTATCTGATTAACAATGTGGTGATAGTTTCAGGTGCACAGCAGAGGGACTCAGCCATACAAATACATGTATCCATTCTCCCCCAGACTCCCCTCCCATCCAGGCTGCCACATAACATGGAGCAGAGTTCCCTGTGCTCTACAGTAGGTCCTTTTAAATATAGTTGGTTATCCCTTTTAAATATAGCAGTGTGTACATGTCAATCCCAAATGCCATAACTAGGGAGAAAGAGAAAGAAGTATTGTATGATATTCGGAATCTAAAAAGAAATGGTACAAGTGAACATATTTATAAAACAGAAACGGACTCACAGATTTAGAGAACAAACTTATCGTTACCAGTCAGGGGAGCGGGGAGGGAAGGAATAGTTAGAGCTTGCCGTTTCTGAGCTCACAGTGTCTGGTAGGGAGAGAAGAAGCCGGCCAACATTGGAATTCCTGGAATATAATTTCTTCCTAACAAATTGAAGCAACATGGTTACTGGAGATGAAGAATGGCCATGCCTGCACGGTTCCTGGTACCACCAGGCAGTGTTTGGTATCAAATGGAGATTGGGAGGTGGGGTGTGAAGCCAGAGTTCTGTGGTCCAGGTGGGTTTGCTGGGTCTTTAATGGTTCAGAACATTTGTTGGGTGAGTGAATGATGAATGAGTGAATGAATGAAGGACTGAGTAAATTTGTGAATGGGTAGATTAATGAAAACCGGATGAGTAAAGATTGACTAAAACTCATATCTCTGTTAAGGACGAGTTATTTCCAAGTTCACACCATAAGTTACTAGTGGAATATCTAGCTTCAGTGGTAATTGCTTTAGGGCGCGTTGCTTTAAATAATAAAGCAAAAGGGGCACAGGCATTTGTACCCCTGAGTCAATTTTCAAATAATACAATGAAAAATTATCCAGTTTTCTTTTAAGTATGGTTGCATAGTTAGGTTTTCACATATACCTGTAGTCAAAGGTTAAAGGGTATTCTTGGAACCAACAGGGGACTTCCCCTCATATTTAAATTAAGAGCAGACTCTGACTGATAACCTTGTTAATCACTGTACTTCGCTTATGGACAACACCTACTCTTGGTCTTTAATCATGACATAGAGATGGAGGCAGACGATTGGATGTCACTTTGGTGGATCTTCTGGTTACCAAATTTTACAGGTTATCAGAAAGTTCTGTGACAACTTCCAGACAGACAGACAGACTGTGTCCACACTTTAAGTCTATTGTCAGAAGTTCCAGGTACGGACCTCAGTATCTGTATTTTTTAAATCCCTTCACAGGTGATTTTGTTGCAGGTAGTGTAGGGATTTAGGAACCACTGTACTAAGGTCAACTTTGAGGGCAGAAACTATGGCCTCTTTTTAAAAAAATATATTCATTTTATTGGTGTCTACTTTCATACTAAAAAAGCGTAAATCTTTATCACTAGAAGCCAAACAAGATAGATTCATTCCCCTCTATCAAAGTAGCATTCTAGTCCTTTCTTTCTTTCTCTCTGTTCCTCCCTCCCTCCCTCCCTCCCATCCCTCCCTCCCTCCCTCCCTCTCCCCTCCCTCCCTCTCCTCTCCCTCTCCCCTCCCTCCCTCCCTCTCCCCTCCCTCCCTCCCGCTCCCCTCCCTCTCCCCTCCCTCTCCCCCCTCCCTCTCCCCCCTCCCTCCCTCCCATCCCTCCCATCCCTCCCTCCCATCCCTCCCTCCCTCCCTCTCCCCTCCCTCTCCCCCCTCCCTCCCTCCCATCCCTCCCATCCCTCCCTCCCATCCCTCCCTCCCTCCCTCTCCCCTCCCTCCCTCTCCCCTCCCTCCCTCCCTTTCCCCTCCCTCTCCCCTCCCTCTCCCCTCCCTCTCCCTCCCTCCCTCCCTTCCTCCCTCCCTCCATCCTTTCCTTCCTTCCTTCCTTCTTTCCTTTCTTTCTCGTCCTCTCTCTCCCTTTATTTCTCAATTTTCCCGCAAACATAGAACTATTCTGTAAATATTACTGTACTGTTTTCTTTCTTTTTATAATGCTTTGTGCACCTCTCTCAATACTTTTTAAAGCTACATGATGTTCCAGAGTATGGAAATCAGCCAGGTTTGCCAACTTGCTGAAGCCCCTTGCTTTATTCAGTGCTTTCCACATAGAAAAATGTTACTGAGCCGGTATTGCCTGAATAGCTGCGAGGAGACAGCTATCTTGTGCCACCCACCCACGCCCTATTCCTAGTCTTAGGGCAGAGTAGTCCTTTCTCAAGCTCTTTCCATTCCCCTAAAGAAACTTGGTAGTACAATAAGTTGACTTCTCTTTAGGGACAGCCTGGGCTGTAGTGAGAACCACTCCACCCCTCTGGTCGATTTGAAATGGAGTTGTTATTTCCCAAAGTGAAGGAGAACAAATCAGCCAGTGGGAAGTGTGGATGCTGTAGCATCCTCAGATACTGCCTTTGAGGAGTATAAACCACTTAAGGCAGTAGAACATTGTCTTCCTGGAGAGTTAACCCAATGATACAGGGCAGTGTCTGGGGGGGCGATGGAAGACCAGGCAGCCCTGGAGCTCCCTTTGGACTGGGGTGGACAGGGAAGGCTGCTCAGAGGAGCGATAATTGGGATGGAATTCTTAGGAGAGTCGGAATTAGCTCAGCTGAGAGAAGGCTCTTGTTCCTTTGCCTCGTGCATGGAAAGAGCTGTCCTGCCTCTGTCCCACCACATGAAGACCACTGGCTGGTCTGTGGGGGTCTTGGAAACCAGGTAGTTCAGAAGCCAAATAAAGTAATCATTCTTCGGGCCCTCCGAGAGGGGAAACGGCAACACCAGAAAGCTCTGCCCCTCAGCTGAGCCAAGCTCCGAGAGCCCCTTTCACAGACACATAAATATTTAATAATCATCTGTCTACAGCCAATCTAGAGGAAAAAAATCTTTAAATAGACTGCTCGAAAGGCCAAAACCTGCATTTTAATTGAGGTACTTTGAATTATTCCCATTAGTCAGTCGCTCTGACTTTTCCTTAGTGAGGGGTGGATTGTTTTTGAAAGGGGGATCAGAATTATTAGCAGCCCTTAAAAAAAATAAAAACCTGCTGTTCCTACTAAATAATAAGCTAGGGTTCTTTTAAAAAAGATGTAGCATTTTTGGAGCACAAAGCAAGAGGGTAGGGTGTGATGAGCCCCGTGGATTAGAGATGCAATTTGAAAAGCGTTGAGGGCGTTTGGATACCCTGCTAAGCATTTCCTCGCGCATCACCTCTGTGGTTCTCCCTGATCCTGCTGAAGTTTTCAGGATGGAGGAGGCGTGTGTGTGCGTGCGTGTGTGTGTGTGTGTGTGTGTGTGTGTGTGTGTGTGTTTACCCTTTCTCTGCCCCTTGGGCCTAGAGCTTCCTGCAGCAGCTATAACAGTCGTCTCCTAGAGGTACCCCTGGTGTCTCACGCGAGCCAATTTCGACAGTCTAAAGTGCTCCGATTGAGCCATCTTGCTCTCTGTAAGATAAACCCCAGGCCATTATGCGTGGTTTTTCATTCACCCGCCTCCTTGTCTCCCTTCGGTTGGCCCCTCTCTGCACCCCCTCCCCTCCTTCCCATTCTCTGCCTTCGCACCCCCTTCCATGAATAGGAGGGGAAACAGGCATCCTTTAGGGGAGCACGGTTTTTAGCCCAGGCATGTCAACTCCACTCGGGCACAGTTTGCTTTGAGATCTGCGACATAGAGCAGGGCGGCGGGGTCACCCCCCCACCATAACTGATCTTGTTTAATTTATCTGCTTCCCTGTATCTCCCTCATCCCACACTGGCCTTTGTTTGGATCAATTGCTTGAAGATTTACCATGGTGCTAAGAGCCGCCAGCCCCAGTGTCCCCGCCACATCGTCCATCCTGGGTGAGACCATGGGGCGGCACTTGGGGAAGAAGGTTCTACAACTTTCCCCCACTCCCATCCCGAACACGGAGGACATCTCCCAGTGTTCCAAGTAAGGCGATTTCCAGACTAATTTACTATGGAATCACTTTGCATGGCCCCTCCTGCACCAGTATGAGAAATGTTAATTGGTGGGTGAGCCTGAGATGCTCTTCTGTGGGATTTATTGTCGTAGGCAAAGGAGGGGAAGGGGACCCGCGTCTGTCTTTGTGATGGCTCTGAGTCCACACTCACTTGCTCCTGATTATTTTGAAAACCAATGGTAATGATGGATCTGGATCCAGTAATTTATTAGATTTTGTGTCATTAACCCTTGTTCTGCTTATGGCAGCAAATGACTTCATCGTCAGAGATGACGAGTGTTCCAAACTGTGGGGTACTTGGCCCTCTAGAGCTCTTGTCTGAAAATCAATTTGAAGCAAGTGGCAGGCATTCGAAATCCTCTCTGCTTATAGGTTTCTGCAGCATTGCCTGTAGGATTTGAAGAAGCTGGAGGGCAGCAGGGGGAAAAAAACCGCACCCCTCCTCCCACCCCCGCCCCGGCCCGAAGACTTCTGTTGCCAAAGAGAGTTTGTGTTGGGGTGGCTAATGTCGTGAAAAGGCTGCACAAGAGACTCTGTCAAAATGCATCCATGGGAGTGGGGAATGGATCACAGTTTGGAAATGGGGGAAGAGGAAAAGAAAGGAGCGAGCCTCCTATCTAAGTGATCCCATCTGAAGACTGAAGCAAATAGCTTGAAATCATTGTTGTGATTCCCATTGACTGAAGGCTGGAGGGGCTTTACTGGTTAAGCTTTTAAAGCCGCAGCAGTTTAAACACATTTTCCCCCCCTTTTTGGCCTGGTATACCCTTTCTCCAGTTGACCTTGAAACATATTAACTCATCTTTGGAAAGAAAACAAAACACCTTTTGCCTTCAACTCCGAGACCGCCTTCTGTCTTGGAGTGTTATATAAATAGGTGGCATTGCCCGGTACCTCTGACTGTGGGGCACAGAAGATTGCTGTGGTTCGTTTTGGCCTGGCTCCATGCGGGGTGAGTAACCAGACATTCTGCGGCTCCCCCGCTGTGTCCCTCTGCCACATGGGGCCAACTGACGGCACCGTTCAGGTCAGGGAATTCCTTCCCCACCTTTGAGGATGGAACCAATGTTTGAGCAGTGCCGGAGAGCTTCTGAGCATGAACCCATGTTTAAGCACTACGTAGGTCTTTTCCTTAAATGTGCAATACCTTCCACTGCAGAATTTTCAAGTGGAAATAGTTGGGGGGAGATGGGGATTTTTAGAAACTTTTCAGTGGAAGAGATTTAGTAATCATTTGGCCAATTCCCTTAGTTTTGCCAATTGCCTTAGTTTTGCAGATGCAGAACCTATGACCCACACTTGTCAAGTGCTTGTCTAAAATCACACAGACTGTAGCGAGCAGAAAGGGTCCTAGAACCCCGAGCTCCTGAGCAGTGGTGTACCTGGGGGTGGGTACAGGTCGCCCCAGGTGCAGGCAGTAAGGGGCTGCCTTGGCTTTGGAGGATACATAAACAATAGCAGAGCCCCTGGCTCCAACTTTAATCCCACTGTGAGCTGACAATTCCAAACAATGTCAGTGACAAAATACCCCTCCTCCTAGGGTGGATGCTTCCACGAGACCCCTCTTCACCTCTTTGGTACACCACTGCTCCTGATGCCTGGGTTGTGTCTCCCCCACTAAGATGCATCCCCATGAAACAAACCACAAGCAAACAAAGAACAAATCCCACGTTAGAAGTACATACTCTGGGTTCTTTCGAAGTATAGTAAGGAAAATAGCCTTTTGGTGAGCCTACTTGGCCGGTGTAGAAAAAGCATGACCTCTTAAAATCCACATGTGGGAGACCCAAAAGAGCAGTGCCGGGATTAGCTGGAACGTGCCTCGCCTGCACCCCTCTGGTGTGTGGGTGAGGGCTGCTGTGCCCTGCTCTCACTGAGGCTGGGCCAAGAGCTCCTAGCCCCGGGTCTGTGTTGGAACCAACAGAGCTGGAGACTGTCTGGATTCGTGTGTAAATCTAATTCCCTCCCAGATACTTAGAGCCTTCAGGGAAGCTCTTGGTGGTCTGAGGGCCTGACCGGCCTTATGTGTGTGTCTCTGTGTGGTCATTTTGGCCAGACGGGCTGCTGTCCAGGCTTTTCCTCTCCTCTCCCGCTGCCCCCTGGAGGGAGTGGGTAAATATTCCAGGCTGACTTCAGCTGCCGAGTCATCGGTTCTGACAGATGGCTGTCTCTTTGCAGCCACCCCCCCCCCACCCCTTTTCCCCCAGTCCCTCATTTCATCTTCCCCCTGTCAGAACTCACCCTTCGGCAGAAATCTTTTCCAGGAGCTAAATGTGAGCCTCAAAGAGATGTCGTCAGGGTACTTTTCGTAATTTTCAAAAGTCATTTCCCTCCCTCCGTTCGCACCCCCCACCCCCACCCTCGCCCTCTCTCCATTGTAATTATGTCTTAGCAGTTACCCAAACCAGCACGGCAGCAAACCCAGTCCTCTGCCCCTGCGGGCACAGCCTTTTCCCCCACAGCTGGCCTGGGGCACGGTCCCTGGGAGAGAGACACTGGGCCAACACAGCTTCCTCACCGTTGGCTTTAGAGGTGTTGGTGGTGTAGTCCCATGAAGAAGGAAAACTTAAAATAGTCCCATAATATCCCTTCGCTCTAGCAAAGGGCCCTGAGGGATTTCTCTACAGGCCGGGTCCTCAGTAGTGTTGAGGGTACTCTTAATCTAGTTCATGTGCATCTCTTTAAGAGTAGGGGACATCCATTCCAGAACATTCTCTGCCATTTCTTGACTCTCCCCCTCCTCTCCCTCTCAGGTTTCAACCTCGCTCCCTCAGGAAGGAGTCAAGGAAAGATGTCATCTTTTCTCTCTGTACCTTGATCTCTGTCTCCACCCACCTCCGAATCCCTCCTGTGGCTGGTTCTCAACAGGTGACCTGGCCACGGGAACAGGAAGAGGAGTGGTGTGTGTCTCTGGTCCTCTGCAGACACCGGGTATGGCCAGCCCCAGTTGAACTGAGATCCTGGGGTTAAATTATCCTCCACAAAGGGCACTGGGACTTGACATTCAAAAATTCTATTCATTGAAAACAGACACTAGCCCCGAAAACCTGGTTTAGTAGATAAAATCGGTAACCACAAGAGGATAAATCTAGTTTGGCTTGTTTGTTCTGGTCTAATTTAATATGATCTCCCTTGGAGTTTCCAGTGTCTAGATTTCCATTACTTTTCAGCATTAGCTTTTTTTTTTTTGTGGGCGGGGGAGGATGGGGTAAGGAGTGGGTATATATTTTAGTGGCATCCCACACTAATCAGGAGAGGCTTGTCAAAGCCCATTTGGGATCTGGAGTGACTAATTCCTGGGCCTGTGGCTCTGAAGGAGCATTTCTACCCATTTTACACAAAAGACCCCAGCAGCTGAGTTAGAAAAAGCATCTTCTTGCTGCAGCCACTGCTATCCTAGGACCCACAGGAGGGGTGGAGGGGTCATCCCCAGCCTCCTGGAAGAGCTGGGTGCCAGCGTGAAGGGTGTGGGAGAATGTAGCCGTCTCATTTTCCCACCCCTGGGATGGTCTAAAGAACTTGAGAGGAATAGTTATGGGCTGATGTGCGACCTTGAGGACATGGGCCACCTCTCAGATCCTTGGTACCCTCACTGAGACAAGAGGAGCAGTTCTCACACCTGGTAGGCTGAGGCAGGTGGGAGCTGCTTGAAGGTCGCTCAGTGCAGCCATCCTGTTTCATGAAGACTCACCTCTCCCTCATCCCATCTCAGTTTTCACATCTGCAAGAAAGAGATTGAGTGGGATTAAGTGAGATTTTAATACCATCTACCCTTTCCATGTTAACTTTTGCTAAGTCAACGGTGAGTAATAGACAGAGTTCTCGGTTGCTGTAGCCCTTAGTCTGTACCAGGTTCCCTCCGTCCTTCACCTGATGTGTCTTGCCAACCAGACAGCTGCAGCCCTCTTCGTATTGAGATGTGCTTGTAGGCCATGGTGTGTCTCAGAAGCCCCAGTCAGGGCTGCACTTGCTCCAGGGCAGGGCTCCAGCTCAGATATAACACCCAAGCTTCCATGGCCCTGCTCCCACAGCAAAGAGCCAAGGGGAGGCTACAGGAATCATTTGATTGGGAATTTGAATCCATGGCTACATATTGTGTGTGTTTTTATGTGTGAGTGTGTGTGTGTGTTTCCCTTCATGTCTTTTTCAAACTTTGGTAAGATGGTCCTTTCTTTAATTTTTTGACATTATCCTTAAATAGTCTGTATGGATATTTCCTGCCCCATAACCCATCCAAACAAAAAGAAAGCATAGGGACAAAGCAAGCTAGGAAGCAAGATTCTGCAGCTTGTCAGTTTGAGCAGTAAAGCAGCATGTGTATGTGTGTGCGCACATGCGTGCATGACACTGGAGTGAAACACTTCATCATTAAAGGGTGTCCTTCCTTGGGCAGAAGAAGACACTGCACGGTGTCTCTTCCTGCATAATTGGCCTGTCTTTTCATACCAGCCGAGATGCTTGTTTCTGTCTAAGCCCATGCACTCCCCACAGGTCAGGAGCGATAGTAAAAACCTGTTGTCTGGCTTTGTATTTGGAATAATGGAGTCACTAATCTACTTGATCTGGCCAAGTCAGATAAAGAAGAAAGTGAGGGATGCCTGTGTTTCAGGGATGGAAGGTACTTGTAAAAGCAATTTCTTTTGAGGTGGGGGGAGCAGGGGGAGACACACAGGAGAAAAAAAAAAAAAACGGAGCAAAGACTGTAGGAAACCTTTTAATTAGTACTAATTACCTCAGCAGAAAATGTTGGAAGCTTGAAAGGATTTGTGTCAGCAAGTGAAAGATCAAAGATTGCTAGGCTCGCATTTTAATCTGTTGGCTATAAAAAGGAATGAGGGGGGTGGTAATGGGACCCAGGAGAATGGCTGCCCAGGTGGCTCTGCCCTTAATCCCTTCTTTACTGCTGCAGCCTGAAGCCTAGTCCCAATTACATAATAAGATGATTTAATTTAATTTTTTTCTTTGACGTTAACTGGGGTGTAGAGAAGAGGGAGGGCTCCCCCGCCTTTCGTGAGGATGGGGTGGGAGGGTATCACTGACTCCGTAGCTGCACAATCCCTTCTGTTGATTTTCCCAATCTTTTTCCCCATCCAGCCAACTGACATTTTAATTTCAATCAAAAAACAAAAACAAACTGCACACAGGGGAAAGAGTTCTTCAAGAAGGAAGGAGTCTCTGGGTGCACTAAGGAGGTGAGGCCTCTGATGTGGTTGCTCTGTGGTGAGGACAAGTGGGACAACAGGTAAACTGTGTTACTGGAAAACTCTACCTGGTGTATGCCTCACTGTGACAGTTCCTTAAAAGTCAGTGGGGGGAGAGAGAGAGAGAGAGAGAGAGAGAGAGAGAGAGAGAGGGAGAGAGAGAGAGAGAGAGAGAGAGAGAGAAGAGAGAGAGAGAAGAACGGTGTTGACAGTCTGCATCACCCATCATAGACGGCATCTCTGCTCCTTTCCTCCTTCCTGTCACCACCCTCTTCCTGTCCTCTTTAAGAATGGATTAGGCTGGGACAGGGTCTGTGTAGCTGCAGGTGCTCTGCCCATGGGCCCTTGGCACTCACCATTCCTGTGTGTACCAATCTGCAGCTCTTTGCTTGGGCCACTGGAACCTGCTCAGCCCTCAATCAGTGGCTGATGGGAGGAGGTGGATAAACATCCCAGCTCCCTCACCCCTCACTGGAGATTTCGCTAAGAGGTGGTCCACATTTCATCTCATGCTACTCCAGAGTAGGAGTTGGCTCCAGGGCCCAATCTGGCCTGCTAACTGTTATAGCAAATAAAGTTTTATTGGCACACATTTATGCCCATTCATTTACCTGTTATCTGTGGCTGCTTTCACAGAGTTGAGTAATTGTGACAGAGATGATATGGCTCTTACATCCTAATGTATTTACTCTCTGGCTGTTGACATGAAAAGTTTGCTGATCCCTGCCCTAAAGAGGGGTTGAACTCTAGCTGCCCTCGGAAGTAACCTACCTCGTGATGCATCCTTTACTAACTTCTCTCCCTTTCTTATCTCACTTTCCAATGCTTTGTGCAATTACCTCCCAAGTAAAAGTCTTACTCTTGCATCCTCATCTCAAAGTCTGTTTCTGGAGGCTCCAACCTAAGACCTGGTGTGTGTGCTCATGCAAAAAGACAGAACCCCTGCAATGAGTTCTGGTTTACCACTCACCGTCCCTTCTAGGGTCCAAAGTGTACACCTTCAGATGTGTCATAAACCAGAATAGCAGCTCAGCTTAGAGAACTCGGAAATGCTGTAGAGTGTTGCCACTTTGACTCAAAGACCTGAGCTCAAGTCATTGAACCTTTTTGTTCATCAACTTAGGCTCATTTGTAAGTTTTTAGGAGATGGTGCCCAGGAAAAAAGCCTGCATGGTAGAATCGAGACTCCTGGCTCTGGATCCCTGAGTGTGGCTCAGTGCTCTGGGGATTGACACTTTTAACATTTTCAGTTATGGGAGACCTGACCAATAGTGACCCAGCTCCATTTCAGGAGGGCAGACCATTGGACACAATGTCTAAATATCCACTTCCTCTAGGACAGGCTACCAGGGGTGGTTTGGGGCCCAGATCACATGATGTTTGGCTTGTGTCTCTTCAGTCTTACGTGTAAATGTAACATGCCTGACACCCAAAATCTAGCATACAATACCTACTCATGTATAACTGTTTTTTGTTTTCCTTTGTTCTCCTTTGTCTCCTGATCTCAGTTAGTTCATTCTGACATCCATGTATCTTGAGGATGGAGAGGGTCTTAACTGGCAGATTAGAGAACTAGATGCATCAGCACCTTGCCCTTTGTATCAGTTAGCTATTGCCGCATAACAAATCACCCCCAAATTTAGCAGCTTAAAACAACAAACATTATTTTTTACACAGTTTCTGTGGGTCAGGAGTCTAGATGTGGCTTAATCTGGGGTCTCTCACAGGCTGCTATCAAGGTGACAGAGCTGTAATCGTCTCAAGGCTCAACTGGGGAGGATCCATTTCCAAGCTGATTCACATGTTGTTGGCAGGATTCCATTCCTCACAGGTTGTTGGACTAAGGCCCCACTTTCATCCTGGGTATTGGTTGGAGGCCTCCCTCAGTTATTTGCCACATGGGCCTCCGCACAGGGCCACTCATAACATGGCAGCTTGCTTTCGAGGAAATGAGTGAGGGAGAGAGAGAGAGGGCCATCAAGGGAGAAGTCATGGTCTTTTTGTGACCTTATCTCGGAAGTGAGATCCCATCACTTTGCCGTATTCTACTCATTAGAAGCAAGTCATTAGGTCCAGCCCACACTCAAGCAGAGGGGGTGACACAGGGACTTGAACACTAGGAGAAAGGGCTCATCGGGTGCCATCTTGGAAGCTGTCTCCCACACAACTGACTGTCAGTCCTAATAACCCATCATTTCTGGAGTCGCTTAAGAGTGCGGTCTCCAACTTGAGCACATTTTACTGGTTGTCTTTCATCATTAAATAATATTAATTCGTTTGGAATGAAGTCTTCCTAAAACTTCTATTACCCACTCTTCTGTTTTCTTAAAGAGATTATGCAGAGTATACTTCTGTAATTTTCAAGTCTCAGCTCAGCATCTAAGTCTGTGAAAGTGTCACTCCTGGACTTTCAACCTAATGGAATCACTCCTTCCGAGCTCCTGTAGCACTTATTTTCTATATTGTTTATTTGGCATATAATCATTAATTGCTTTGTGACAGTTCTATTGTGATCTTGAGTTACTCCTTGAATCTTGTGTTGTTTAATTTCCGCATGTCAACATCTTGTCTCTCCATGAGAAGTGTAAACAATCTGAATGGAGCAACTGTCTAATACTTCAGGTAGAAGCAATGCAGTGGAGGTTCTCTTTAAATATGTAGTGACTTTTTTCCTTTGATGTTGGTGATTTCTGACTCCTGACCATGATTTTTGATGGCTGCCAAAGGGCATATTACTGATGGCCCCTATGCTGAGTGGCCCCAGGATACTCTGATTAGCTTTGGTTTATTTGTTTATTTTGGTAGGTGGTTTTGTTCTAGTTTTCAGTCTGTTTTTCTTTGGTGTCAATGCAATAGCCATGGTTTCCCTACCTTTTCTTAATTGAAGCCCAGGACTGGGAAATGAGAATCTTAAAATGCTGCTTTGTTTGAGTCACAGTTTTCTGAATGAATGCTTAAGATCCCCTTCCATGATATCCTGGGTTTGTGACATCATCGTTGGGGCTGAGAGGGGAAAGAAAAAGGAACAAGCCTTTATTGGACATGGACTTCATGCCAGCCTTATTCACTTACCTCTAGTCTCATGGCCGTGTCTTGGAGAATGAAGATGGATGCAAGTGTGAGCTGTGGACAAATAGTGTGCTGTATTTTTAAATTCTGAATGATGGTTGTGTTAAACCAGGAATAGGAAGCCAGGTCTGGGGAAACGAGAGTGAAAATGAGTACGGTATAAGGAACGTGAGGATAACTCCTGCAGCAGTGCTTATATTCTGAGTTCTCAGGCCTGGCTCAGACAGCTGCTCCCAGTGGCTCCCCGTCACGGTATCACTTCCTTGGGCACCTTGAGAACCTTGGCACTCTTGATGGGAATCGTAGTCCCTTAGGAGATGTTACAGGCTGACTTTGTCTCCCCCCACATTCATATATTGAAGCCTTAACCCCCGGTACCTCAGAGTGTGACCTTACTTGGAAATAGGAGTGTTGTAGACATAATTAGTTAAAATAAGATCATGCTGGAGCAGGGTGAGCCCTTAATGCAATATAACCAGTACCGTTACAAAAAGAATGCCATGTGAAGAGACAGACCCACACGTAGGGCAAATGCTGGGAGAGAGGCCTGGGGCAGATCTCTGCCCAGTGCCTGCAGAGGGAGCACGGCCCTGCTGACACCTTAACTTCTGGCCTCCACAGCTATGAGACCGACATGTATTGTTCTAAACCGCCCAGATTAAGGTACTTTGTTACCGCAGCCCTAGGAAACTAATCCAGGAGGCTTTTCTGACCTGTTTTCAAGGCCCTGGACCTCGTGTCCTGTCCTTGGTCTTGAATCAGTCCCCTTGTGTTCTGACCCCATGCTCTGCATTGGTGTGCCATCACCTTCAGGATCCCCCATTCTCTCAGGCATGGGGGGGTCACGTCTTCTGTGGCGCTTCCAGCATGGTGGCTGCTTCCCCGTGGAAAGAGGAGGCCATCCAGAGTGAGAAAGGGGATGTCTCTGCCCACACTCAGGCGCCTGCACTGGGGCAAATCTGAAATGTCAGAGGGGCCCTGTCTCAAGCCTGGGACAAGCCCATTCAGTGTGGGCTGTTTTCTTCTTGGGCTTCCCTGGCTCCCCAAGAAGTGTACGCATCTTCCAAGGCTGTGCACAGTTCAGGGCCTCTGAGCGCTAATGAGAGCTGTGGCTTCCAACTCTCTCTTGATATGTTTGCTGTCACTTTCTTTCC
>NC_089234.1:57105354-57151708 GCF_963924675.1 Phocoena phocoena | reverse complement strand
GAACACTGGAATTAACCGGGCTCTGATCATCGCTTTACCCAGGGGTTTCTGTGCTGCTCATGGGTAGGAAAACTTGCATCTCGGTTGGCCCAGCACTGTTCTAGTTAAAGCCTGTTTTCCTGGCATAACCAGTAGTATTGCCCCCTGACTCTGAGAGATGCCCCAGTTTAGACACCAGATTATATGGTGGTCCTACGCAGCCCACTGCTGTTTGTGGACAATACCGATATGAGTTTGGATGCCTTTAGGTAGAGCGTGTACTCTGATTCCCTCAGTCCTCACCACTCCCTATTATCTTGCCTGCATTTTCTGTATTTTAGCATTTCTAAGATGTACATTTTCCCCCCCACATTTTGGCATCCCTGAATCCATCTCAAAATTGATGACTTCTTAAAATTGTCATCGGCCAGGAGGCAGCTGTGATATTATTGTTGTTGTCAGTACACACTTCAACTTGGTTATAGTTTGTTCTTATTATTTTCACTTCAGTTGACTTATATGTATTTTTGATATCTCATGTGCTGTTTAAAAATTCACTGTGATTTGACATGGAAAGACAAAATTATTGTGTATATGGAGAGGGCATAAACTTGATATTATAAAGCAAATATTTGTCATTGGAGTAAGGACCTTGATTCATAGTTTCTTGCAAAGCAATGAGCGGGATATAAAAAAGGAAGAGAGTTCCTGAGACATTTTAAGGTAGGAAGCATTGGGTCGTTTTTAACTTGCAGTGGTTTTTCTCTCTTACCAAGACATAGAATAATGGTGTGTCTGTAATGGACAAGCCTTGGATTCCTTGAAATCTAGGGTTTCAATACCTGATTGGTCCCTGAAGGTGTTTGAGTTGGGGGACCCTCCCCTTTCTCACACTTTTGTATGCATAGAAATGATGTGGGGAATTAACTGTACATATCCAGACCCCACCCACAAAGAACCTGATTTGTAGGTCGGGGTGGACCTTGGCATCTGTATGTTTAATAAGTGTCTCTTGAGATGCTGATGCGTGTGGTCAACAAACTGCCTTTCTGGACACCCTGGTAAAGTCACCCCTCTTTCTTTATTCCACTCTGGAGGAATCTGAGGTCCAGAGAAGGGAAGGAAGGGCCCTGCTCACGCACAGCGTGTTGAGTGAGCTGGACTGGAGTCCAGTCTGCTGACCGCTGGTGCAGTGCTCCTCCTTTGATGCCGCACTGAACACTCTTTAACTGAGCCGGGGGAGGACTGCTGAGCTGTGTGGCCAGCTCAAGGGAGCTTTGCCTTTTGGGGTCTGACCCAGAGTGAAGCAGCTGGGGCTCACTTGCCTGGCCTCTCAGCGCTCCGTACTGTGTGTGTGTGTGTGTGTGCGTGTGCGTGTGTGTGTGTGTGTGTGTGTGTGTGTGTGTGTACATATATATACATACTTGGTATCTGGGTGTGTACCTTTGTTTTTGTTTGTTTTCCCTGCATATATTATAGAAAACACGTTATGTTAAAGAAGGTAAGAGTATTTTTGTGGAAAGGAAGTGGGGCACATAGGAGAATAGATAGCAAGAGGAGCAGGAAGCAGAAGAGAAAGTTTCCAGGTGAGTGCGGCAGGGAGAGAAGACAGGACTGGGGCCGGGGTGATCACCCCTTACGTTTCCCCAGTGCTTTTTCTCGTCTACCAAGAGCTCTCCCCAGTTTTCCTTTGCACGTCCAGGTTTGAAGTGGAGGACAAGGGGGTTGCCTAATGCTAGTATTGCCGAGCCCCTCTCCCCAGTGCAGTCCCTTTACTCTAAGGGGAAAGACATTTGGGAGGCCAGTCAGAGTCCCCTACAACCACCAGACAGGAACTCCTTCCAGGCCCCCTATACTGAGCTGGCCGCTCAGGGGGCCCTGGGGTGGTGCCTGGACATGGCCTGTCAGGAGTGTGTCCTCCAGGGTCCCCTGGGAGTTCCCCTCCAGCCCTTCCCCAGGTGGGGGCACCCTCCCAGATGGCACTGAAGGAGAGGGCTGCCCTAGTGTGCAGGCCTCCTCATAATGGCTGCCCTCCAAGGACACCCTTCCTGCTGTTGAGAAAACCTCCACCTGAGAAAACAGAATACAGCCTGTGGTGGGTGTGTGCACGAAACATACTTATTTAGAAATTCAGAGCCTGTGCAAAGATAGCCTCGATTTTCCCCTGACTTCTTCTGAGTGTCTTATGCCTTTCACACTTCTTCCTAATTTTGTCTTTAGAAGTGGTATTTTCCAAGCTACCTGTAAGGAAACAGCTGAATGAGCCTGTATTGTAAACATTTCTGGGGCTCTCTTGGCCCTGTCTTCCGGAAAGGAGACAGGGTCAGGATTTAGACCTGTACCCAGGGCAGGTACGTAGGTTTTCCCTTCCTTCCTACTTAGCTGCCACTAGGAGAGATGCAAAGAGATAGAACCCATTGGGCCTGCAGTCCCGTAAGCTTTATTTGATTGTCAAGGAGACAAGAGTAAGACACCTAGGACGATAGGAGAACAGACCAAGTCTGTGGCCCACTGGTGGAAGGAGTGTGCGGTGCAGAAGCCCTTTGGGAGTTGAGTCCAGGCATGGCCAGCCGGCTTTGGCTCAGCCTGAGAAGTCTCCTCCCAGGAGGAGGTGTTTAAGCTCCACCTTGAACTGTGGGTGAGAGGTACAACAGCAGAGAATAGGTGGAGGCATTTCAAGTGACAATAAAATGACCAGACAGGTTACCCAGTCTTCCCGCAGGTCTTGGCAGGTCCTTAGAAGGTGATAGGAATAAAATCTGGATGTCTGACTTGAAAGTCGGGTCAAGACAGATCAAAAAGTTAGCTTTGTCAGAGGCTTTGGGCCCATTCTTACCTATAGACAACCCCTGGTGATCCCAAGTCATGAATCCACCCAGAGGCCTGCCCCGACCTGAGTTCCCTTGCTTTGAAGTGGGCTGTCCTCTGCAGCATGAGGAAATAATTTGCTGCCTGCTTCAATGAACCATCAGGAGAGCCAGCAGACCTAATGACATGTGAGAATATTAACCTCCTACCACGAAGAGCTGTGAATCTTGAGCGGCAGTCTATAATTCAACCTGGACTCCTGAGCCAGACCTCTCTGGCTTTCTGTCTCACTCACTTTCTCACTTACACCCAGAGAGCGAAGGAGAGACCTGCTCATAAAACTTTATATTCTCCAATAGTGCAAGCCTTGCTGAGCTGTTTAGTAATGAGTAACTTTGCTTTTGTAGTTGTGGAAAAAAGGATACCCTCAGAGGCAGGAAGGAGGGGAAGATTTTTTTTTTTCTTTCTTTCTTTTTTTTTTTTTAAAGTTTTATTTTACTTCAGTTTTTTCTTCCAGTTTTATTGATATAGTAGACATCCAGCACTGTATAAATTTAGGGTGTACAGCGTGATGATGTGACTTACCAAATCATGAAGTGATTATCACAGTACGTTGAGTGAACATCTATCATCTCATAAAGATACAAAATTAAAGAAATAGAAAAAAACTGCTTTTCCTTGTGATGAGAACTCTTAGGATTTACTCTCAACGACTTTCATCTATAACATACAGCAGCGTTAATTATCTTTATCATGTTGTACATGACATCTCTAGTACTTATTTATCTTATAACTGGAAGTTTGTACCTTTTCACCACCTTCACCAATTCTTTCTCCCCCACCCTCTGGTAACCACAAATCTTTTTCTATGAGTTTGCTTGCTTGCTTGTTTGTTTTTGAAGTACAATTGACCTACAACACTATGTTAGTTCCTGGTATACAACATAGTGATTCAATACTTCTGTACGTTACAAAATGATCACCATGATAAGCCTAGTTACCATCTGTCACCATACGAAGGGGAGACTTATTTTTCACATTGCATTTTTTTTTTACATCTTTATTGGAGTATAATTGCTTTACAATGGTGTGTTAGTTTCTGCTTTATAACAAAGTGAATCAGTTATACATATACATATGTTCCCGTATCTCTTCTGTCTTGCGTCTCCCTCCCTCCCACCCTCCCTATCCCACCCCTGCAGGTGGTCACAAAGCACAGAGCTGATCTCCCTGTGCTATGCGGCTGCTTCCCACTAGCACATTGCATTTTGCATAGGATTCTTCTAGCATGGGGAAAATGCATGGTATCATGGAGGTGACTGTTAGAATGCTTGGATAACCAAGCTTCTTTGTAATTCTGTACTTTGTCTTAAAAATCAAAGAAAAATGGAGGTTAGGACACTAATCTTAGGACACTTGGGTCTTAGAAGGGATCTTAGAGGTCTTTTAAGGTCACCTGGAGGCAGTAGGAGCACTTAAACCTCATTGTATTATGGCCAAGTGTTTTTGCCCTTGTTTCACGAGATCTTGGGCCCCTTGAGGACATGATAATATCTTAACCAGGTGTGTACTCCCAGGCCTGTCAGAATGTTTGATCTTTCAAGGCCTCAAATAATGTTAGTCAAAAGATGGAGCAAATCATCTGCTCCAGTCCCACATTTTGCATATGGAAAAAACCAAAGTCCACAAAGTAATATACTCATGGGCATATCTAGAGGGTACTTGGGCTGAAGTCTGCCATCCTGGTTATATGACTGCTGCTCTTGGCGGCAGAACACCATTGTGGGGTTTTCACAAGCATTGTGTTATTCTGATGGAGGTGATCTGGGAAACTCAGTGAAGCCAAGCACAAACATAGGACCAGAAGACTAAAATCAGAAGATAAATATGGAAATGAGAAATTAGCTGGGGGTGGGACATGTTCAAGGATGTAGAGTCATGACTGCCTGGCAGAGGCACCTAGCATAGTAAGAGTCCTTGGACCAGGAGAGTATTCCTCACTTTGCTAGAAAAGCCAAGCCCGCCAGGCTCCAATGCAGGTGAGAGTAGACCTGTTTCATTCACCCTAGGTAGGGGATGCTCAGTTAATATTTGCCGATGGAGGAATGAATGAATGATCCATTCTGTGCATATCAGGGTACTGTTCTATTCAGCCAGGCCATTTAATTTCCATATCTCAGTGTCTCTCCACAGTACTGGACACGGACAGCCTTTTGATGACATATAGATGTAAGGAAATCAAATTTTTTCCCTCTGCTGACTTGATGAGCACAGTGAATGCAAAAGCCGATGGTTGGCGTCCACTCTGGATGTTTGTAATTCTCAGCCTTTCTGGTCTCTCCAAATTGCTCTCCTCTTTCTTCTGCCATTTTGTTGTTGTTCTTCTGTTTAAAATTAATTTTATTAAAACAAGTCAAATGAAAACCACTCCTGTCCAGGGCATCTCAAGGTCCATTCATTATGGCTTCTTATCTTGGCAGGCGATCGACATGGAAAGGCAGCTCAGCCATTATGCGCATACAAAGCCCATCACTTCCCTACCAATGGCCAATCCATCAAACATTTATCTTTTGCCCTCTGAGCACTGTGTCACTTTGCCTGTCACTCTCTAGTCTAGGATGCCTTGAAAGATGAAAAAATGCAGGGGTGGAGGGGTGGTATTTTTTTCTCCCCCAACTTTTCCCTCCCCAGATAGTCCTTGTTAATCAGATTTCATACTTGAGACTTGAAACTCTCCCTGCACCCCTGCCCTTCAAACCCCTTTTCTGGACGTGGGAAGGTTGGAGATGGCCTGCCACATTCATGCTGAACTTTTTAATGAATGGTGGCATAATTAAGGACATAATAAAACTTTGGTTTAGCTTGGGGGTTTTTCTCCTGCAACCTACTTTAGAGCATAGAATGTTACAAAGGGAAGAGATGTCTGAAATAACTGAATCCAACCTCCCCAGTTTACAGAAAATTATGGGGCAAGGATATGACTGCAGCATGGCAGGAAAGTAGTCACCAAGGCAGGACGAGGATCAGGGTCCCTGGTCATTCTTCAGACAGAGGTTCTCCCAAGCTGCTCTGTTACCAGATGATTCTGAATAAGTGTTAGTATCTCTTGGAAAGCCTTGGCTACTTGCTTCCTTTTCTTTGGTAACTAATTACCTCTATAGAAAATACACACATTATTGTTTGCAAAACAGCCATTCACATATCAGCAATCCTTATATTTATCTAGGTTTGTTTATACATACTTTATCCCATGTCTTCCCCATTCCAGTATATGCAAACTATACAGGTCAGGGATTTTCGTGCCCCTGTGATGGATTCGAAAATTAAACCTGAGGGGTGTTATATTTCCAGAGTCTTACAGCACATCTAGGAAAACAGAGCTCCTGTCCTCTAATATAGCGGTCTTACTTTGTGTGTCTTCTTATTATGTTTTGTGTTTGGCTTCACTGAGTTGACAAGATCAGGACACCACGGGCCTTGGAAAACCACCACCAGCACATTCTGCCCCCAAGGGCAGCAGTCAGATAACCAGAGAGGCAGACAAGGAAGAAAGAACCTTCGTTTAGTCCCGGGAGAGTCCCTTGTTCATCGCTGTACATCTACAGGCATTGTCTCTCTCTTCCTTGTCCCTAGCACTGTCACTTCTGTTAGGTGTTGGTTCTCAGGGCCCAGAATGTGCCATTATATGAAATGGAGCCCAAACCTGACACAGTTGTTCTTTGAAAGGTTTTGCAAATCACAGAGTAAGGGCTGCTTTGGAAGAAGGAAAATGGCTCCAGTAGCAAGCGACTTTTGGAGGTTACCATATCTCCCAGGGCTTTCTTTCCTGAAGGAGATATAAAGCTATCCTGTAGTCTGGGACAGAAAACATGTTTTCACCTTTTTCAGCCAACTGGGACCTCACAGAATCAGCACTTGGCACGTTTTTGCTGGTTTTCTTGGCCCGATTCCATTCCAGAGGGCCCTGCCCATGGGGAGCTGGTCTTTGGGCAAGTATTTGATGAGGGCCCCTCTGGGTCTCTAGGGCCTGGAGGCCCAGCCATGTAAATGTCTCCTTTTCTGGTTGGTTTGCAATGAGTAGACACCATCTGTTGAATTAGAAATTCCCTTTGTGGAGGGTGGTGAAAGCCGCATATGGAAGAGACACTGTTATCTTTCAAGCACACAGTTCATGAGGTTGAAGAGCTGTGTTCTTGGCCCAACATATGTTTGCCCAATGGCCATGGGAGCCTCCCCTACCGGGCGCTGGATTCCATCCCATGGCGACGTGCACACATACCGCGGCTGCAGCACACCATGTCCGCGCCCTTACATCTCCCCAGTAAAGAAAACCTCCATTTATAGAACCCGCCAAACAAACTCACTCTTTAGACTCTTAAAAACAAACAAGAACCCGAGGCCACAGGCTCCATGCGTGCATGTGTGGTTTTGTAAAATCTCAAGCCGTGAATCAAAATAATTTTAGAGACGTAGTCAAAGCCCAGAACCAAGCCCTGTCACCAGGGTGGGAGAAATGTAGGAAAGATGGGCTGAGAGGAGAGGAGGACAGCCAGATGGGCAGAGTGATGGGAACAAGACGTGGGGGCATCTGACATGTTCATAGGGGAAGGGTACCTGGTTCCTCACCTCTGTCCTTAGGGACTCACTTGCTGTAATAACTTCAGGACAAACATAGGAGGATGGGCCTAAAAGGTGACCACTAAAGCCCTCATTACTTTTCTCTCAACATCAGGAGCCCATCTTGCCCATACTGCTTAATATATGCTGTCCTATATGATTTCTCCTCCTTTCAAGTTTAACTTCTTTCTCTCTTCCCATACATGATAAACCCACTGGGAGCAGATGCCATGAACTGTGCATCTTTCGTATCCCCAGATGGGGGTGCTCATTGAGAACCTGACATACTGGAAGTGGATGCCACAGACAGGCTTTCTGGTTCTCAGTAAGCTTTTTGGACTGTCCCATTACTGGAGTGCCAGAATCAAATTCTCTCTTCTTCTCATGTTCTTTCACCACCACCTTTGGCATAAAGTGCAAGTAGAGGCTCAAAAGATGAGAATTCAACTGGACTGAGACTTGTCTGCTCAAGCCCATCTCCTCTTTGATGTTCTCCCTGAGCCAACCCTGCCCACCCAGAGTAGTGCTTATCATCCCAGTCTAACCCACTACCCTGCATTCTATGGCACCTGCTTTCTTGTCTGTATCTACTACTTAACAGTAGGGGACTATGCCTCAGCCATCTCTGCAGCCCCAGAGTTTAGCAGAATGCTAGGCACCGAGTTGGCGCTCACTACATTTTTGTAAATGAATGAATAAGCTATGGAGGTACATGCCAAGGGGACGGTTAGCTGGTAAATTTCAACCCAGCCCTACCTAATGAATACTTAACCTCGTGAGAACCACATTAGAAAAACTATAAGAACTCGTTCTTCAGGGGATTGTTCTAGGAGGGCTAGGACGGGAGTAGAGATCGAAAGGAAAAAGAATATGAAGACCATCTAGGTTGATCATTACAATTGAGGACCTATAATGAATGAATTACAAAGAGATATACTGTGTTTTGGTAAGGAATGTGGCAGTGGTGAATTTCTACTTCCAGACCTCCACTAGAAATTATTTAGAGGTAGTTTATCATGGTTTAGTTGAGGGAGCACTGCTCTGTGTGTCCAATGGTTCTAGACACGTCTTGGTTACTAGGTATGGTTTCAGTCAAGCCACTTTACCTCTCTGAGCATTGGTCACCTTCTGTGAAGTAGAGAATGGAACACCCTAAAATCCCCCTAGGACTCCAAGTCTGTGTGTCTAGGAAGAAGACTGTGATGCATGCAGACAATGCTGTGGCTCTGACATCTGGTTTATTGGCTGTAGGAGGCTGTAAGTGTGTTGACATGTGCCTCTTTAATTATGGGGATGTGCTCCTAGTTAGGGAAGCATTAAAGAGACCTTGCGCAATCCCAGCTAGAAGATCAGAATAAGGTACAGAGTTGAGTGTGAGGGGGAATGACAGAGCTAGAGCTATCTGCTGCCCTCTTTCCACCAGGCTGGGTCAGTAGGGACCCTTCTGTCAGGGAAGAAGTGGCTCTTGGCAGTCCTTGTGAACTGTGGTTATAGCAGAAGGAGCTCCAGTCAGAGAAGCACAGAATCTGGATAGAATCTTAGTGGTCACTGAATCTCATCTTTTTTTTTTTTTGTGGTACGCGGGCCTCTCACTGTTGTGGCCTCTCCCGTTGTGGAGCACAGGCTCCAGACGCGCAGGCTCAGCGGCCATGGCTCACGGGCCCAGCTGCTCCGCGGCATGTGAGATCTTCTCGGACCGGGGCACAAACCCGCGTCCCCTGCATCGGCAGGCGGACTCTCAGCCACTGCGCCACCAGGGAAGCCCGAATCTCATCTTCTGTATGCAGAAATTCCCTGTGAACATCCTTTATGATTCCCAGTCTCTGATCAAATTCATATAATGACTCATAAGGTAGCTCAGTCCTTTGGCAAAAACAGCTCTCTATTTTTAGAAGTTTGTAAAAAATTGATTCAAGACCTCTCCTCCCAAATTACATCATTTTCTCAAATCACAAAATTTGTTTTTGACTCTGCCTTCTGGCAGGCCATAGATTCACTACTTTGAAACAGCTAAGCCTCCTCTCTTCCTGGTTAGGTAATCTTGACGGTCTCAGTCACCGTTCCTCACACCCTTCCAAACCAGCTGGTGGTTCTGGTCACACAGTGTTTCTGAATGCTGATGCTCCTTGGAGTCTGGCACCAAGAATTGAAACAAAGCTCCCAGTAGAGTTACTGAGGGGCCAGTAGGGTGGATTAGGATCAGATTAGCTTCTGTGGTGGCAGCCCCACTCTGGAGATTCATGCTAACTAAACTCCCTTTATACACACTCCTGTTTAGCTAAGCCTCCTCCATCTTCTGTTTGGGAAATTGTTTTGTTTTATTTAAAAGTAATATTTACTGGAGTTTCTCCTGATTATAAGATACTTACTCATGATAGAAAAATCTAATAACTAGTGAAAACTGTAAAAGAGAAGGAAAAAATCCTATAAACTCATTACTTAAGGGTTAGTGATGTATATCTGGGATCTGTCTATCTATCCATCCATCCATCCATGCATCTACAGCTAGATATGTGGATATGTATGTATGCATCAATGTGTATTTGTGTGTACAGGATTGTCATTAAAGTCCCAATGTACAAGATTGTGTATTAACAGCAGTTTGTAAACTAGAAACAACTAACAAAGACTAATGACTCCTGGGACTTCCCTGGTAGCGAAGTGGTTAAGAATCCGCCTCCAATGCAGGGGACACGGGTTCGATCCCTGGTCCAAGAAGATCCCACGTGCCATGGAGCAGCTAAGCCCTTGCGCCAAAACTACTGAAGCCTGCACACCTAGAGTGCGTGTTCCTCAACAAGAGAAGCCACCACAATGAGAAGCCTGCGCACCACAACGAAGAGTAGCCCCCACTCGCCACAGCTAGAGAAAGCCCGTGTATAGCAACAAAGACCCAACACAGCCGAAAATAAATAAATAAAATAAATTTATTTTAAAAAAAGACTAATGACTCTTAATCATCAACGTGGAAGACATAGTACAGATGAAAATTTGTGTAGAGAGTGGAGGCGAGCACATGGATGCCTTTTAATTTCCATGCATGAGATCTTTGTGTATTACCTGTATTATAACTTAATTTAAGTGCTTAAATAGATAATGTGACAGTTTTACTGGATCCATAGATATCTGCCTTTAATATTTTAAATTGCTGCATGGGGGCTTCTCTGGTGGCGCAATGGTTAAGAATCTGCCTGCCAGTGCAGGGGACACGGGTTTGAGCCTTGGTCCAGGAAAATCCCACATGCCGCGGAGCACCTAAGCCTGTGCGCCACAACTACTGAGGCTGCACTCTAGAGACTGCAAGCTACAACTTCCCACATACCAAAACCACTGAAGCCCGTGCACCTAGAGCCCACGCCCCACAAGGAGAGAAGCCACCTCAATGAGAAACCCACGCACCACAACGAAGAGTAGCCCCTGCTCGCTGCAGCTAGAGAAAGCCCGCGCACAACAACAAAGACCCAACACAGCCAAAAATAAATTAATTAATTAATTAAGAAAAAGTTGCTGCATGGTGTTTCATCATACAGATATTTTGAGCTTTATTTAATAGTTCCTCCATCATTGGGCATTTAGGCTTGTTTACAGTGTTTTTATAAATAATGCTGTAGTGAACATATTTAAACCATATAGACTTCTTTAATATTTGCTGAATAAATTCTTGGAATTACTGGATGAATAGGTGATAATTTTTAAGGCTTTAGTGTAAATTGACATCCAGAAAGGTTATAACAGTTTCACTCTGCCGTTAGTGTTACCTTGACCTTTTGACAAGACTATGTTGCGTTAAGAAAGCAGTGCATTTGCTAGTAAGGTGAAAATATCTCGTCTAATTTGAATATTTTGGATTCCCAATGAAGCTGAAATTTCACCCCACATTTTCATTACTGACCATTTGCATTCCTTGTGTATTTTCTCTCCATGTCTTTTGATCATTTTTATCCTGGGGCTTTCAGCTTTTCCTTAATGATTTTCAAACACTCTTTTCATATTAAGGATGTTAAACCTTACGCTATCAGAGAGATTGTAAACGTTTTCCCCAGTTTTCATTTGCCTTTGAATGTTTTAGTTAAATGGGTATTTTGGGGTAGTCTTTACATTAGATGTTGAAAAATGTCATCTTGTTAGGCTGAAACAATGGCTTGATTCTAGCAGGATCATTTTGGTTCCTACTGCATCCTTTTAAATATCTTTCTAGGTGCTGGCCTCCATAAATGTGATAAACCTGTCCTTAACCAAGTCATTGGCAAAACATCAGGACCGAAGTCCCCAGAACCTTCCCCCAGAGCAAGCTGAGCCATTAATTAGTGTTCTTCAGGTATATTTTCAAACCGGTCATGACTCTAGCTAAAGTGGTCATTTTCTAGTCCACTTTTTGCTTTTCTGCCACAAGGATATCATTAGAATTAGTAGTATTCTTTTCAGAGACATTCTGAAATGGAGATACAGTATACATCTTTATTCCTAGTCAGCCATCCCTCACAGAACTTGTCCTTAATGCACAGAAACTGCCTGTTTGAGAAGCTATGCTATATTAAATTGTATTGAATTAGTAAAACAAATAACAATATATAGATAGTCTATAAAATATTTATAAGCCTTGACAGTGAAGTTAGAAAGCAGACATAGAGACCATGGGGTACTGCCTTTTTACGGTTGGGTCATAATTTAGTTCTGAGCTTCCTGGCAGCAAAAGTGAAAAGGGTTACATGATCACATACATGATTTATATTGTCCTATAATATAGGACAAGAAAATAATGGCTCTTCAGAGCTACAGTCTGACTAGAATTCCATGTAGGTAAGTTTATGAACTTATCAATCTAAAGTTTATAGAATTTTACCTTCCTTTTCAAATAACTGGAAATGCAGGCACTCATTTCTGGACTCCCAGCTCCTTGCTCATTCTCCATAATTCTTGAGGGATCATATTTAACAGTTTCTTTTTTTGTTGTACTGTTATTAAGTATGGTGCATGATGGCTTTGGACTTGGTCCCACGTAGAGTTAACAAACACCTAACTACCTTAGATTTTTGACTGGTCTTGGGTTCAGATCTCTTATACCGTTTTTGAATTTTATTCTCAGAAGATCAGGGATCATCCATCCTGACAGTGGGCTCAATAGGGCTTTGAAAGTGACTTTGACAAATTCCATGTGATATACTGTCACATGGCGTCACTATACACTGTCTTACATAGCCTAGAGCCTTTTCCACATTCTCCTAATTTTTAAAGACACATTCATCCTCTATTGATATACTTACCATATAGACAGTTGATTTATATTATTATTTGTACATATACCCCTGGTTATGTGACCTGAATGACAGAAAAATATGTAGAAAATACATAGTGCCAACTGTACATATAACACTATGTACAGTGACATACTATAGTATATACTATCTATAGTAATATACTATATATTATGTACTATCTATAGTTATATATATTCATTTAAATAGGGTATAAAAATGTTTTATGGCAGAAAGAAAGGATTCTGCTCATGGGTTAGATGAACAGCCTTTCTAAAAATGTCTGTGCCACTGGGCCATTTTCTGGGACGGGAGCAGTCATACCACAATTTTCCTATTCTCATAGTTCTTCCTTTATTCCTCGCGTGTAGCTCTGTGCTGTCTGTCCTGTCCTTGTAGTTTTGGTCATGGCCTCCGTTGTAAGTCTGTGCGTAGACATTCACCAAGAACCTGCTGTGTGCCAGACATTGTACTTGGCATGGTGGGGAGGAGTAACGTGTACAGGCTGCTATTTCTGCTCTCAAGTGCGGTGTTTAAATTACTTAACAGTTGCACTGACCAGTCAGAAAGATCTTGGCTGGAGCAGGGTCCTTGAAGGCCCTGTGTGATGAGGGTGAGAGGGACATTACCCACTTAGTTGCTGAATGGTGGAAAGGTCTGGGAGCTCTGGGGAGTGGCCAGGGTAACGGGGTGGGGCACCCAGGGTACTGAGAGCTGCAATTGGTAAGGAATTACTGCAATAGTTTAGTAACCAATACTGGTATACAGGCGCAGACTTGCCGAATGTCACTTCTGCCTATTCTCAGTCACTTGGCCTTGGGGTAAAGAGAGGGAGGCACTCTGGCCTCTGAAAGAATGCAGATGGAGAGATTGCCCTGCTAGCCCTTGGCCGGTCAACCTGAGGCCTGCTCTTTGTCCTGCCCTTGCCATGCTATCGGCAGCATTTTTCTCTGCAACTCACAGGCTCCTGGCTGATCAGTAGTCAGTTGGCTAAAAGGCATTGAGCCCTTACTGTGCTTTTGACAACTTTCTAGGTATTTTGGAGGTTGCACTGAGATCCCTTTCTTTTGGGAGCTGGGCAGACAGGAGTCATGCAGAAAGACCGTTACAGAGTAGGCAGTGCCTGGCCTGAGCAGGTCTGCAAAAGTAGCCAGCGTGGCAGACATCAGATATATGGGTTAGGTCCTCTAGGATTTCCACGGCCTCTCCATTGTCTCAGTTAAAAATATGTATATGGATATTTAGGTAGATATCACAGAGGGAGTAGATAAAGACCTTAGTAGAAATCTTCTTTTCTTAATTGGTTCTGGATTTGAGGCAACTCTGGTTCCACAAAGGGATACTTTTCTTTCTCAGGGTCTGTGGTTAACTGTCTCCCCGTTCCCTGCGCATCTCGTGTCAGGCAGAATTATCATCCCCGAACAGGCTGGGAGCTGAGGGCAGAGAGGTCTAGTTCTGACCATGGCCTGTACCCCAGGAAAGAGATGGGCAAGTTCTTGAACCGGGAATTCTGGCTGTGTCTTCTGACGGTTTTCCTGGCTGGTTTTTTGCTGAAAAAGGGGGAGCTACATTTGAATACCTCTTCTGCCCAAACCTCCCAGCCCTGCTCTGGTCCGGGCCCTTCTCCTTCCCTGTTCTGACGACTTTTGGGGAAAGGATGGAGGCCACTGAGTGTGCGCCCACCCAGGAGCAGAAGGGATTGGGGTTCCAGGAGGCCCTGCTGCCCTGCCTGAGGTCCCTCCCTCTGTGAGGCTCACAGCACTGGCCTGACTTGCAGAGGGTGAGGGGCCTGTTTAGTGCCACTGTTTTTGTAAGCTAATGAAGGCAGAGTGGGAGCCACGGGCAATGATGCTGGGATATTAACTCTGACAGGAAGCTTGATCATAATTATCTTAACGAGGATAGGGTTAATTACAGTGGAAACTTAAAAGTTCTCTCTGTTTGAATCCTCTGGAGCTGAATGCATTGTGATGTTTTGTCATTTTGATGTGACTTTGGAAAAGGCACTGGGACTCTCCCAGCAGCCGCAGCGGCTCCTAGGGGAGCCCAGCCGGAGCCCTGCGAGCGAGGTAACCAAGATGGTACCTGTGGGTGACATAATGGGCAGCTTTCCCGCTGGTGGAGTGGAGGCCGGCAGCCTGCAGTGCACTTTGGAGGTGCTGATTAGGTTTCCGGAGCAAACCACCTGGCACAGATCGGACCGCACACCGGGTCTCCCTGCCTGCCCTTGACATCTCCTTGCTGGGCCGGGAAGACCTCTCTCCAGCTGGCTGTGCCTTGCCCTCCCTGTCCAGACCCTGTCCGTGGCACTCAGGCCTGCCTGGTCTTCCCAGCCCACCCCTCAGGCGTTTGTAGCCACAGCCAACCAAGCTGGTGGGTGACCGTGGAGTGACACTCACCTCTTCCACCAGGGCTCTTGGGTCTGGGGTGCATTTTGCTGTCCGCACACAAGGTTATAGGGGAGAAATTCCAGTCCTGCCATCTTTTTCTTGTAGCTACCATAGCTGTCCCTTGAACGGCATAGATCTGTGTGGACCCTTACACCCTTTTTTGCCTTGTCATTTAATAGTACACATCTCTTTGCAGGCATCTTGTATATAGGGGTATGAGCTCAAAGATTGACCCACATAATTTCTTTCCCTGTCTCCTTCCAGGAAAGCAGCAACAACAACAATAACAGTAACACAAAAATAAACTTATTTTAAAAGTAAAAACTAAAAGCACCTTCCAAGCATCTGTTTATTGCCTTCCACATGCCAGCCAAGCTCCAGAACTCCTGTCCCCTCCAGTTTTATCCTTCATTACGCTTTCTGCCTCCTGTCCCTCCAATCCCTCAGCTCTGAATTTAGCTGATTAAATCACCAAGTGCACACCCCAGTGATGACATGAAGACAGGGATTTATTAATTAGCAATCCCCCACCCCCCGTAAACTGCCTTTTAACTGAGCAGCTAACAATATGACATGGCAAAAAGGATCTCGAACCAGACAGGTGACAGGGGATTTGAGCCTGAGCTTCCCAAGTGCTCTCTGAAGTCTCCCTCCTGTTTTGAGCTCTGCCCCAGAGCCCACCCTGGAGGAAAAGGCATCTCTGGGGGCACTCCTTCTAGTGTTCCCGGTTTTGTCCTCACCATGTGGTGTCATTTTGTCTTATGCCTCCCCTGAAGCACTCTTAGAAGGGAGCTTTCTTCTGCTTGCCAGTTGCCAACCCTTTGCTGACTCTCATGATAAAAGTATTATATTTGGATAACATAACTCCGGGACAACGTGTATTTGGATGCCACCTTTGACCAGAGCCCAGAGGATGTTCGTGCACAAAGGACTGATTAGCCATCCATTAGGTGCCCTGATGGGGAGGTGGCCACGACTCCCCTTGAGGTAAACGGGTCTATAGTCCTGACACTTTGGGATCAGCACTCAGTAACCTCCAAGGAGGAAGGGACTTCAAGAAAGCTTGAAGTTTCCGTGCAGAAGCCACACTTACTACACACCTTTGCACATCTCCTCCTCTGCCCACCCCCTGCATCCTGAACCACCCCCCACACCCCTGACCAAAGGTCAGGGCTTCCAGAAAAATCAATGAGGAAGGAGAAGAAAGAACCAGTATTTGCTAATAGGTTGTTAGTCCTCTCCCACGTATTCCCTGCAAGATCCTGTGAGCTGGGTCAGCACAAAAGAAGGGAACTCGAGGGGGTTGTTGAGATACCCAAATTCAGGCTGCAAGTAAATGATGGCACAGAAGTAAAGCCCCAGGCCTTCCTGACTGTACGTGTATAAATTCTGTTTTGCCTTCCTGAAACCTGAGGAAGGAGAGAGAGGAGGAGGAGGAAATGGAACTTGGTGACCCTGTTGACCCTTGACCCCAAGTGTATGCGGTATTGCCCCCCTGCGACGGCGCAAGTAGTGTCAGTTACGGGATTAGACGTGGTCTGGGTGCTGGGCCGTGGCTGGGACCACCTGGAGGTTTGGGGCAGGAGTGGGGCTGCTGGTGGAGCTCTGGGCCCAGTGCAGTCTGGGGGTTGATACTGCTTCTTCACCAGGCATCTTTCACCGCCTCTTGATTTTGGAGTCCTATTGACACAGGTCCCACAAGGGAGAGATGGATGTATACAGAAAGGTCTGGTGCTCAAGTTCACACTCACACCACACATACAGGCACTGAACAGTCACATCACATGTACCGGCATTGCACACGCAAGCAGGAGCGTCTGTGATGGAAGGGCCATCAGTAAATGCATAAATAGCTTAGACAATGTCTCCCCGATTCGTTGCATTTTATAGAACAGCCAGGCAACCCTGTGTGAGTCCACCCTCTGGTCAACGTCGTAGCTCAGCTGTCAGCCTGTGCAAGCTCAGCACAGCTCTTGGGTCTGGCAGGTGAACGAGCTGGGAGCATGTGGCCGTGTGAGCCCCTCCACTGGGCAGCTTTCTGTAATTACCATCTGCATGCGCCCGGCAGGCACATGCGCACAGCCGCCCCTCGCTGCCTGCACCCCCAGCAGCCCTGTGCCCCTAACCTTAAGAGTTAACTTTCAGCTACGTCTATTAACAGGGCTGTTTTCCCCGGATGCTTTTTTTCTCTCTGAGCCGGGTACTTAATTCTTTCCGATGCCTTTCTTTACTGCCCCGACATCTCCATTGCTGCATTCGGCACTTTTTTCAAAGAAATGAAGTGAGAAATCCACTTTCCATAAATTAAAACAGTAAACCTCAAGTCAGGAGCCTTGAGGCAGAAATTCCCGCAACCCCTTCCTTACCTCACCTCCCCCCCCCAAACAAAAACAAACAAAAAGAAATGAAAGAGGAAGAAACAGCCATTCAGACTGGAGTGATTCTGTGCTTCCGCAGATATCTTGCCTTTTGAGGCGGCCACAGGGACACTGGGCAGAAGCAAATTAAGTGATTAGTAAGGCAAAAAAGCAGAGGGGAGAAAAAGTCAAAGGCGGTGAATGCAGAGAAAGGAAGCCTTCCTTGCTTCTTCCTAGGACTGTGTAGAAGAGAACCGCTAAGAAATGATACTTGAAGTTATATTTATTATTGTAAGAGGGGTATGATATTTCTGGGCAGGAATGATGGATGACAACTTAAATTTGTGTCCAGGGAATGAAGGTGAACTGTGACAGAGTTATTTATCTTGGGAATGGAGGTTAGGGTCAGCTGAGGCTGGGTGCCTGAAGGCACAAGACATTGACAAATTTATCCTGCAGGCCGTATCTGAAGCCCTTTGTTTTGGATCCTGGCTACTCACTAAGTGACCCTCATCCTTCATGTTGGCAATGCGTGAAGGATGCGGTGAGTGCCAGCGGCCCCTTCTCCCCCGCCGCCCCCGCCCCGGCTCCCGCTACTAATTCTTGTCATTCACTTTGCTGACAGGCACCAAGCCCAAACTATTCCCAGTCCTGAAAGGGAAGGTTAAAATATTTATTTCGGCTCATAATGGCCTCCCTGATTTAGTGCAGGATCATTTTTCCTGTTGCCTTTGTCATTGCAGGTCACTGGAAGGACTGAGCGCGTTCGGGAGCCTGGAGGAACTCATCTTGGACAACAATCTGCTCGGGGATGACCTCGTGTTGCCAGGGTTACCCAGGCTCCACACCTTAACCCTCAATAAGAACCAAATATCCTTGGCTTTGCCGCCACCCACACTCCCCTCCCGGCCTCGCAGTGGTCCCCTCCCGCAGGCCACCCCCCCCCCGCCCCCAACAAATACCTGCGAAATGTCAAATGAGTTTTATGTGTCAGCTAAATTAAAGCAGGTGAAATACAGTCCGTGGGCAGACAAAGCGTTGTGTCTCCTGGCACTCGGGACACTTCGGAGTAATTTATTACAGGTCATTCATAAATGAAATGCACCATTATATCTTCCTGTTGCTCCATTTTAGTGTAGAGATCTAAGTTATAGCTGTAAAGAAATCTTTTTAATAGATAAAAATAGAGAAAGAAAATAATGTCACTGCTGCCGAGAAGGCAAAGCCGGGTTCTGTTTGCTTAGGCTTGTGTGGGAGGGCGACCTCTGGTGGGAAGCAGGGGGTAGTACCTCCAAGCAACCTTGGCCTTCAGGGAGGTTCCTGGAAGGCTTTGGCTCAGGCTTGGGGAATGCTTTTGGCCAAAGAGAAGGGGGAAGGGGCTCAGGTGGAGGATAAGTGGGAAGCCCTGGCCCAGCTCTGCCCTCTGGGGTGTTTATGGTACTAGGATGTTGAGAAGGGCAGAGGAGAGCCATTCTACTGTGTGGTTTCTCCTTAAGTGGGTGAGGATCTAGCACCCTGGGATGAGACTCAAAGGGACTAGTTGCTCTGGATTCTGTAGTGAGGCTAAGAAAGGAATCAGAACCTTTATTCAGTGTAAGCCACGCAGCTCCTCCAGGTTAGAGTTGTGGACCTCCATGCCTGCACAGTGCCAGCTCGCTTAGGCGGGGAGTTTTTTTGTGGTACGTGGGCCTCTCACTGTTGTGGCCTCTCCTGTTGCGGAGCACAGGCTCCGGACGCGCAGGCTCAGAGGCCATGGCTCACGGGCCCAGACACTCCGCGGCATGTGGGATCTTCCCAGACCGGGGCAGGAACCCGTGTCCCCTGCATCGGCAGGCGGACTCTCAACCACTGCGCCACCAGGGAAGCCCATCATCAGCTGTTCTTTGTTGAGCACTCCTGTGGATCAGACACCATGCTAGGTAACTTTAAGTGTATTATTTTTCATTCTTTCCAAACTCTTCGAGAAGGGTGTGGTTTGTCCATTTACCTAGATGAGGAAAGAGGTGAAATATAGGCCCACAGCCAGACATTTAACAAGATGCTAGGCCCCGGATTCAGTCTCAGATGTGGCCAGATCTAGAGTTCTTTCCATTTTACTGTGTTACTTCAGACTTGAAGTCCAGTCACCTTGTTTTATTGATGGAGCGTTTCACTTTCAGACCTGGTGTGGTTTAATCACTTGTTCTTGTTCACATGGTAAGTTAGAAATAGAAATGGGATGGGGGCATTTTCCCATAGAGTATGAAATAAAGCCAGATAAATATGTTAAGATTAACATATATGTTTATGTCAGCTTTAAGACTGATTTGCACAATTATTTTTAGCCACTGTTTATATGGTAAGTCATAAGTTAATATTTTCCTTATTCAGTAAAATATGGTATTTGTGTCCATTAATAATAGGCACTTTCTTAGAAGAAGGAGAAGGCCTACAAGTAAATATCAGTCTTTATCATAATGAAATGTTGATGGATTTTTTTTTTTCTTCTCCTATCCTTTGGTCAACCAAGTTTCCTAGTTGTTGTTTGAAAAATTATTACAGTCAGTGTGTCTTATGGGTTCCTTAGCTGTCTGGGATGATCAGCTGGATGATATTCTCAAATCAATTAAGAATAAAAGGATAATTAGACTAGACTTTGGATGATATGGTTCCTCCTGTGGACCCCAATGCTCATATCGTGTGTCCCATGTCACTGTAGAGTATTGGAGTTGTTGGACTTGGGTTTATGAGTCAGCCTAATCATGTTTAGCTGTGTGGCCATGGTCAAGTAATGTTCTCAGAGCCTGTTTCACATTGTTGTGTGTGTGTGATGTTACAGCTTTCACCTGCCTATCAGAATAACTCATAAAGAGGAATATGTGAAAAACTTTTTTGCATGTTGGAATCAAAGTACAGTGATGACATAAGCAAAGCAGGTTTCTGCATAGTTATAAAACCAGCTGCCTCTACCCTGGGATATTGTCAAGAAGACAATATAAAAAGTGGTACAGTGAGAAGGGCTTCCCTAATAGCCCACAGATGAAGTCACAAGGACTGTACAGCAAGTACTGTACAAATGCTAATCCCAAACTCAATTCCTCTTCTCACTCAGCACACTTCCTGGCCACTTCTCTGTAGTATTAATTGGTACATACTGAGAAATGCAAGCTCCTTTTAACACCAGCCTGAGCAAAACAATTAAAAGAAAGGCATACCAGCCGTGAGAGAATGTCATTTCATGCAGTCCCAGTCTGCAGATGAATCAGTGGGTGATTTTTCATTTTTTTGATCAACCACTGATTTATGTAATAACCAATTATTGGAAAGTATTTGTTGGATACCAGTGTGTCTGAAATACGTAGGTTATAGTATTGCTTTCTTCTATTACCACTGACAATTGAAGAGATACTGAGTAAGTATTGATGCCTGGCAGATTACCTGGTTAGTCTAATTAGGTTAGATTCTACTAATATTCGTGCTTCATGTGAACTTACTAAGCATTACTGTCTCCCACTTTAGAGGATTCATTTTCATAACCTGGCATAGAATATACTGAAAATGCACAGGGATCCACTTTAGGATTAATTAACTAACTTTTTCAATTTATTTAAACTAAAAACAATAGCAACAAAAAAGTGGTTTACCATTTCTCCTACTCCCATCACCCCCTCCCTCTTCTGGCAACCACCAGTCTTTTCTCTCTATCTATGAGCTTGGTCTTGATGTCGTTATTGTTTTAGATTCCACATGTAAGGGAGATCGTACAGTGTTTGTCTTTCTCTGTCTGACTTGTTTCACTTAGCGTCATGCTCTTGAGGTCTATCCATGTTGTCACAAATGGCAAGATTTCATTGTTTTTTATGGCTGAATGGTATTTCATTGAGTGTCTGTGTATCACAGTTTCTTTATCCATTCATCGTCGATAGACACTTCAGTTGTTTCCATATCTTGGCTATTGTAAATAATGCTGCAGTGAGCATGGGGTACATACATCTTTTCGAGTTAGTGTTTTTGTTTTCTTTGGATAAGTACCAAGGAGTGGAATCCTGGATCATATGGTAGTCTTAATTTTTTGAGGAACTGTCATACTGTTTTCTGTAGTGGCTGCACCAATTTACATTCCCACCAACTGTGCACAAGGGTTCCCTTTTCTTCACATCCTCACCAACACTCATTATTTCTTGTCTTTTTGATAGTAGCCACTCTAACAGGTGTGAGGTGAAATCTCATGGTGGTTCTGATGATTAATGATGTTGAGCATCTTTTCATGTACCTGTTGGCCATCTGTATGTCCTCTTTGGAAAAATGTCTATTCAGATCTTCTGTCCAGTTTGTAATTGGATTGGTTTTCTTTTTGCTTTTGCTATTGAGTTGTATGGATTCTTTGTATATTTTAGATATTAGCCCCTTATGAAATACTATTTACAATTATTTGCTCCCATTCAGTGGGTTATACCTTTTTGTTTTGTTGGTGGATTCCTTTGCTGTGCAGAATGTTTCTCACTTTTAAAGGAATAAGGTGGACTGAATAACGGTTTTGTTTTCAGTGTTGCTTGTTTTTCCTTGGTTCAGTCCTTTTCTCCAATCTGTAGCAGTAATGCTCAGGGAGCAATGATGGTGGTGTGAAAGGGACTGCAGCGGAAGGCAATGTGAAGCTGTAGATCTGGCCAGTTATATCGCTACACTGTTGTAAGTACTTTATTGCCGGTAGATACAAAAGATAACTAGTTAGCTTTTTCATGATGCAGCATGACGTCTTTCTCCCCTGATCTACCAGTGTGATCATGAAGATTGGTTTACTTTCCCCATGCACTTGACCAAGAAGTTGTAGGTTGAAAGGCAGGTAAAAGCAGCAGTAACACTACATGCCATTCTCTTATCCTATGCTCCTGACTTGACCTTTTTAGCCAACTGACTCTCCTCCCTACTTATGGAAATACTCCAGGCTCTACAACAGTCATGAGGTTCCATATTGCTATTGTTACTCCATGAAATGCCTTAGACTAGGGCTTTGTCTGTTAGCTTTGCTGTGTAATAATCCACCCCCAAAATTAGTGGCTTAAAATAACAAATATTTTTGGTTTACAATTCTGTGCATCAGCTATTTGGGCAGGGCTCAGCTGTATGGTTCTTCTGCTAGTCTTGCTTGGGTCACTCATGCAATCACAGTTATTTGGAGGCTCGGCTGGATGATCTGAGATGGCCTTGCTTATATATCTGGAGGTTGGTACTGGTTGTTGGCTGGACTACATGTCTCCAGCAGGCTAGCACAGGCCTTTCCATGTGGGAGCGATGCTCCAAGAGCAAAGCTTGATGTACAAGTACTTTTAAAGCCCTATTTGCATCGTGGATGTTGCTGTCCCATGGCCAAAGCAAGTCACGTGCCAAACGTAGAACAAATATGAGAGGGATTCCAGAACCCAAACCAAGCATCTGGCACATTTCTTCTCGATTCACCTCCCCAGCTGCACACTTCCTCCTTGATCTCCCAGCCCTTTGTTCCACTTCTGTTCAGCCCTCAGCTTTGGGGTCCTGTTCTGGTAGACCTAAAAGCTTGGTTGTCCCAGTCTACCTCTTCATCTCATATTTATAGCTTACCTCTCTCTCCTTCCTTTGGCTTGTTTGGACTAGTCCCGTGGTCACTGGCCATGGAGTGGACTTCCTCTCCTCAACACTCATATTCTCACACTCTCCTTCTTGCTCACCCATGAGTATGGACAGTCTCAGCCATATCGTGTCTGAATACTCAACCGTAAATAAGGGAACAACAGAAATGTCAGGAAAATATAGATAGTTAACCTTTGCACAATCAAATTATTCTCTCCCACTTGCCTTTTGGGGGTGGGTAGGGGAAAGGTGATAAGCTGACTTCATTTTAAATCACACTTTATTTCTTTATTTTCTGTTTCTCTTTGCCTAAGCACATGTATGAAGAGACAGTATGAATTATAGTGCCAACAGGAAGAAAGAATAGTGCTATATGTTACACAGCTGGGCTGTGGTAAGGAGACCAGTGCATGGAGTTAGAAGGCCAGACTTGAGTTCCCATAGCGACTTACCATGTTGTCTTGGGGAAGGGTCTGTACCTGTAAACTGGGTATTACACATTTGGAAGTATTGTTGAGAGATTGTAATGGCATTTTATATAGATATATGAAACCACTTAAACACCCCAAAACTTTACAAGTTCTTTGAACACTTAACTGTTAGCCAAAGCCTCGATGCCTTAAATGAATAAGCCCAAATTGAAAAGTAACTGAGGTACAGAGCACAGCTGGATGACAGAACCTTATGATATCCCACAAAAGCGTATGACCCCTCATTTTTCAGTGTTTTAAATTCTCCTTTTTGTGTTAGGAAATGACGAGAAGTATCATTTTATAGGGCCTAGGTTTTAATATAGACTTGGCCATTTAGAGACTGTGTGACCTTTGACCATAGTTTTCTTTTTTGTTTTCAGAAGTATCTTTTTAAAAATAAATAAATAATTAATTTTTGGCTGCATTGGGTCTTCGTTGCAGTGCGCAGGCTTCTCACTGCAGTGGCTTCTGTTGTGGCGGAGCACAGGCTCTAGGCATGCGGGCTTTGGTAGTTGTGGCACGTGGGCTCTACAGCGCAGGCTCAGTAGTTGTGGCACATGGGCTTAGTTGATCTGCGGCATGTGGGATCTTCCCGGACCAGGGCTCGAACCCGTGTCCCCTGCGTTGGCAGGCGGATTTGTAACCACTGCACCACCAGGGAAGTCCTGACCATAGTTTTCTTAATTGTTATCTGGATGTGATAATATTTCTGACACGTGTGGGTGTGAATCTAATATGCCGTGTAGACTGTTTAGCATTTGAAAATCTTCTATCAGGATAAGCTCTGGTTGAAATACCCGCAGTGGTCACAGGTGCTGCCCTTTGACCTGGAGCTGAGCACAGAGAGATGTACGTACCCATTCTCACCCGGGAAGCAGCTTCAGACCTGTGCAACTGGACGTGACACCATGAGATTCCCCTCCTCCCTTGGGCTCCAAACTTTCAAGGCAAGATGTGGCTTTGATCTTGGGCCCTCTGCAGAAAATCTCCGTTGGCAAGCCTAGCCATGACAGCTGGGCTCTGCAGTGGCAACTTTCTGTAGACAACACTGAAAAAAATCTAAACGGCAAGTACTCTGGAGAAGACTTGATGAGGGTAACCAGGTGTGTACTGAGAACGCAGCTGCAGAGAGTTGAAACTGTGCCAGATAGCTTCACATTTTAAAAAGGAGAAAAAATGAAACCACCCTTCGGAGAATCTCTGGAAGTGGCTCCACTGAGGTAGTCTTGGTTAACCAGGGACACCAAGTTCCCTCCACTGATTGCCTCTGGTTAATTTTCTCTGTGACTTGACAGAAAGGAATGTGACAAGTTCTGCCTCAGAGCTCGCAATCATGCAAGACAGGGCTGTGCTTGTCCTTACTGACCCAGGAGACGAAGAAACCAATTAATACTTCTTCTCGCGTGTCATCCTCCAATGGTGGTATCAACATAATGATGATGTTCTGGTCCAGAGCGCCCGCGGAGTAGGTACTAGTGATTTCTCACAGTGTGGATTTGGGGAGACCACCTGGCCCGGCCCAAATGATCATTTAGCGGGTAGTTGGAAGGCTTAGGAAGAAGGACTTGCTTCTGCCTCACAAAATATCCTAAAGGAGGCAGGCTCTGAGGCTCCAAGGAATGCAGCACTTCTTGGATTCATTGGCATAGGGTGGCTGAAGCTTCTTGAAGCCTGCAGACCCTTTGCCCAAGAAACTCCCATGATCAAGACATTTGAATGAGTCTGTGTCTCCATGGCCTCCTGTTAAGGGGTGGATCCAGATTTTGTGGAGTGTGAAGCTTGCATAATTTGAGGAGGCCCTCTTAAAGGCAAAGACTATAATTACAAATGCAAAATTAGGTATGAAGATGAATGTTTATTGGGAATAAAAAATACATCAAAGCAAATTAAAAATTTTTTAGATTGATGGATACTGCACATTAAAATATTTAGAACACAATCTCCTTGATACTAAACGTATCTGTATAAGAACTTTTTTCTATTTCTTTTCTGCAAATTCCCTTATAAGTTCATTATGTAATTAAATTTTGTAGTGTTTTCTATAGAGAGTAGATAATTCCATCTAATTGAAAATTGATTTTTATTTTTAATATTTAGGGATGTTTCTTTCAGTTTCACCATTCATTATTGGTAATTTCACCACTGAATTATTGGTAAAAGTTTTAGAATTACTAAATTTTGGGAAAGCTCTTACACATTTCTCTCGTCTATGAGCTAAAAGATTTCAAGACATTTCAAGTTAGTTGTGTTTGAGTACGTGTGTGTATACATACTCAGCAACTTAATATTAAATATTCTCTGAATTGATAAGTTCATTAACTGTTTTATCGTCGTTTTTACGTTGGTCCCCACATGTGTGTGTCAGCATGGTGGGTGGTAGAAATATTACTGCAAGCCATTCCTACTGGTGCTGTTGTAGTAACAGACACAGAAATGACTACAAACCACAGAAACAGACCCACTGAATCCTAATTCAATGCCACTCCTTCACCATTTCCTCTAAGGTCCCCAGAGTTACTACTCCAGCTACTCCAGCATCATCCTACTCAAGCAGAAGTGTGACAGAAGTCCTACCAGAGAAAGACAATGCTCTTAACTGATTGCGGTTCAAGTAACCTACGTTTGCAGGTTTTATGAAAATGTGTGACCATGTGACTCTATTTCCAGGGCCTTTCCCGGGACCCTGGAAAGGGCCTATGTAAGCGTGCAGCCCTCACACACAAGCTCTGTTAGCTCTGTGGCACGTTTATGTACGAAGATTTACTCACATTATACTGGGCCTACTTCCCTGGATGGTAGAATGCAAGGCTTCCCATCACTAGTCACCAAATGTTGAGGCATGACTGGGACTTCAAGCCAACTCCGTTGCCCAGTGTTTCCCTAACTTGAAGATCTTGCCAGTTTTGAGTTCCATTTCTTCATATTCTCACCTTCATGAAGTAGATGAAGAAAAGGTGAAGCTTTAAGGAATTTGTCTCTAAGAGGGTAATAGGTTTGGCCTGGACTTTGCCGTCCATCGCAGAAAGGGCTTCCCCTGGGTTCTCTAGGGCCATTGTCCACATAAATACTTCTAATCACCTCACGTCAACACATCAGCACCGTTTTGGCAGGCTACTCTCTTGCAGTCTCACAAAAGAAATACTGCGCCAGCAAGCAAGAGTGATCAGCTGTCTGGCTGCCCCCCTAGAACTAGCACCTGGCTTGAGGCTTCTGGACGACCTGATGGGCATGAGACCTAGTGCTCCTTGGAGCATCCAGTGGGTCCCCTGTGTGGGGCAGAGGATTGGAGAGAACCTTGAAGGGGAGAAACCAGGACTGGGGCTGAGGCCCATGCAGGTCCAAGTGAAGGCATGGGGTATCCTACGTGAATGATGCTGTTGGCCCCTAGGCAGTCCTGGTACTGAACTACGACTGAAAAATTTTTGACGAAGACACTCCAAAGCACGGGGGCCCCTGAGGTGCCTCTGCCTGGGTCAAAGGGCAGCACTTGTAGAGTACTGGCAAGATTCCTTTTCTTTTCTTTTTTTTTTCTTTTTCTAATGTATTGGTAATGACTCTGAAGGATCCAAAGATAGAACCTGCTGGAAAAGGCAAGTTTTCCCTGAAATTGTTCACTGTCATTTTAATTGGTTTTATTTAAATGATTTTCTTAAAGAGTGTGGTGACTGAACTTTAAGAGGTAGTAAGTGTGTTTTATCTTGGGTGATGAAATAACGTTAATGTTTTGACTCCTGACCACTTAAACCTGCTGTATTTCAAGCTTACCTCCTTGGTGGGACCTCCTTTCTCATCTTTTCCATGTGTTCCTTTTCCCATCATCATCCGCATTCCAGTGATCCTTTGTGGTCATTCCTGGATGTCATTGGTTGAAAATTTGAAAGTTTGATAACTTTGTTGTCCATTGTCCTGTCTTTGTTTAGGAAATGGGGCGTGATGTTGGCAGATGGAAACCCACACTGGATGAGGATGCTCGGACCCTCTTTAACTAGTTTTCCCCTTTGGCTTGTGAGCTTTGCCTTTTCACTGTCTTGGTCTTGCTCCCTCCCAGGGTCCGGTGCTTGTTCTTGTATATGATGTTGACATAGCTTGTGTATGAACAGTGCTTGAAGGAACTTAGTTTGGAAAATGTAAGGTTGAAGGAAGATATGTGAGCTTCAACCATCTGAAGGGCCATCACATGGAAGACAAGAATGACTTCTTCTTTGTGACTCCCAAGTAGCTAAATGGAGACAGTGGGGTGGGAATTCCAGGAAGATTCAGTCCCTGGGGAAAGAAAAACTCTCTTCTTATGGTTGTTAGAGGTAGAATGAGCTTTCCTGTGGTGACCCTTTGGCAGATATGTGAGGGACTGGATTCAGACATTGGTTGGATTTGGAGTTCAGCTGACAAGCTGAAGTATGAGAAAATTGGGATGACATCCCACGGTTAGAGAGCATCGTCACAGAGTAAGGGCAGCCCTTTTATTTCATTTTTACTTTCTCCTGGAAATGGAATCCTGAGTCTTTGACTCTTGTGTGCTGCATCCACCATCATGTGTTTAGCCCCTGTATGCTCTGCTGGCATGCATTCGCTGGCAAGGACCCCGTTCTCTCTGCTGATACTGGCTACCTCTTCTCATTGATAGGCCCCTGGTAGTCATGCCTCTGTTCACAACCTGCTGAATCAGCTTGCCTAGGGCTCAGCTCTCTGAATGTGGCTTGGGAGCTGATGTGCGGACTAGTCTTTCCCAATGCCTGTGATTCCCTGAATCTGTGACTCTTGCCTTATTTAGTTTGGGGTCTCAGTGTTTATCTTGACCGAACAGTGGGTCCCACTGAGGGGATGGATTATGGAACACTCTCACCACTATGCCCCACCTTTTCTTTTTCATTCTGTCCTTCATAGAATATTGATTTCACAGCAGATTCTCAGGAAATGCTTTCTGACCTCCCTGGCTTCACTAAAACTGTCCTGTTTGTCTTCTCCTCCTAGCTTTGTTCTCCTTTTCACCCAATCCAATGTCTCATTGCCACCAGTGAGGCCACTGAGCAATGCTGAGCTCCACAAGAGGCTGTCAGATCGTAAAGGATGCTGCTAATTCCTGTTTGCGTCCATGCCATTCCCACGTTTTAATGATGAATTTCTCCCTAAAGGAGAACCAATATATTTCTGATGAGGCCTTTGGAAGTAATTTCTTGCTTTCATTACTAGAAAAAATAAAGTTTTATGGAGCTGCATATTGTAAAATATTTTACTACGTGGAATCTACCCTTCATCATTTAAAACAAAAATAGAACTATATAGGAAAGAAAAGTACAGTGAAACAGTTAAGCGCATTCATTCTTTCTTAAGTGATCTGGACTTAACCTCACCTGCCCAGAGAAAAGCTGGGCTGTGTCCCAAACAGTAGGAGGGAAAAACTAGCCATGCCAGACACCCACAGCAAGTTGATTTCAACCCTCACCCACGTCTTGTCCTTGGAGCAGACAGGACTCAATCAGCTGCTCGGTTGTGCCTGTCAGGTATGGTCTGTGCTCCTTGCTAAGCCTTTTGTCTTTCTGGACCAAGATCCTTAACCTTTGTCACATCACTGACTTGGAGTGCCTGCTTGATCACCTGGCAGAAGTGACACCAGCTCTGGAGTACCTCAGCCTGCTGGGAAATGTGGCATGTCCCAACGAGCTAGTCAGCCTGGAAAAGGATGAGGAAGACTACAAGAGATACAGGTGAGTATCTAGGGGTTTGAGCATCGTGTGAGAAGGGAAAAATGACATCTTTGGGGAGATAATATTATATTCTGGGGTGCATAGTAGATGTCTGGTAAGTATCAGTGACCCCTTCATGCTGTATTAAACTTTCCCCCTTGGGTACCCTATAGCCAGGGTCTCCCTTCATTGAGGGTAAACAAGAGTCAAGAAACATGAAAAGATGTTGAGTGGTATAGGACAGGCATTGACAAACTTTTTTGTAAAGGGCTGGATATTACATATTTTATGCTTTGAAGGTCATATGTTCTCTGTCGCAACTATTCAAGTCTTCCATTATAGTGCGCGAGTAGCAGTGAACAGTTGGTAAATGAATGGGCAATGCCATGTTCCAATAAAACTTTACTTACAAAAACATGCAGCAGGCTAGGTTAGACCCATGGGCTATTTTTTGCTGGCCCCTGCTCCTTGTCGTAAGATCTTCCTGTCTGCTTCTGAGTCACTATTTAGAGAGAGGGTACTTCCCACAAAGGTTTAGGGAGCTTATGTACAATCCCAAGAGGAAATCCTATGGGGCATATGGCTTTGTTCCATAAAGCTATGCCTCCGTGTCCACCAACAATGGGATTTGATGGGATCCAGGTAGAAATGCTTTTTTTTCTTCTCTCAACTTCTGAACCATCTGCTTTGAAATACCTGATCCAAACTCACTTCTCTTTAGGGAGTCTTTTTGATCTAACCCATTTTACTAAACTCATTTTTCCTCTACACTTGGAATTTTGTATGCTCTTGTTCTTGATTATTGTTTTGTAAATGTTTTGAATGATCTTTTCATATGTGTAGTGTAGCTTTTCTCTCCATTATGATGTGAGCTCTCATTAACACCCCACCTGAATCAATGTGGGAGGGAGGGAGGGAGGAAGGAAGGAAATGTAAGGCAGGTAGGACTACTGGAAAATAAGTTTGGGAGGATTGGGGAGAAAGGATAATGGTTCAAGAGGAACTGGTTCTGTTGGGGTTCAGATTTTTAAATCTGTGGTGACCCATGAAGGAATGTAGTTGAGGGCATGCATTTTATATAAAGGCAAAGCTGTAAGAAATAGTGAAGGTTATTGAACACTGTATGTTAAAAAGAACATACATATACATATACATATACATGTTAGCAAGAGTACAGCAGAAATTCAGCTGTACTTCTTTACTGGGAAGAATTTTGTAGGAATCTTAGACTATTTTTAAGCCGTCTTAGAATAAAGCTCTATCCCTACTTCAAAAGAAATGCACTAAATCTTTTTTCCTCATGAAGATTTTTATTTGGGATGTGATACTGTCGATTTGAATATGATTTCTATTAGGAGAAATATGGTTAATATCCAGCGAGTGAATAGTTAAAATTTCTAAATCAACCTGTTAAGTTAATCACTTAGAACTTAATTTTCTCGTTACTCTTATCAACTTTGAGTAGTTTAACAGCCTGATTTCAGCTACGAAGGGGTCATTTAAAACATTTTATCTTCTGGCAGCAACTTATTATAAGATATATCTTGGAAGGGTCAGGAGGTACAAGAAAGTTCTCTCAGTTAACATTTTTAGTAAACCAGTAATCGTTTGGGAAATTCTCGTTTGTTTTTCGACTTTTTTCTTTAGATTTCTGGTTTTAATGCTTTAAAATTGCCCAATAAATTTTATATATGTACATATACATGCATGTGTGTATGCACACATTCACACACATTCTTTCATTCACTTATTCATGGAGTTATATGTGAAATGAACTGTAGGTGCATTTTTTTTTTAAAATGAGAGTAATAGAGTGAGGAAAATCTCCCACTCCACCTTACTCTATTCAGTCTCAAAGAAAAGGTTGTAAAGGAAAAAGAAAAGCTAATACTATTTTTGTTGTTATTGTAACTAGTCACACTGGAAAAAATACTTAGATCCATGGTGTAAGGGGTCAGATCAAAAGATCTGATGTGGTCCCACTTTGCCAGTGGGACCTTTAAAATGGGGAGGACAGTTTAGATCAGTGACCCTTAACCAAGGCTATACTTGTGAATCATCCAAGGCGTTTTGATTCATTTAGTGCCAAATGCAACAAAATAGTCAACAGGTGACTTTGATGCTCAGTCAAGAACTACTGGACTAAGGGATACTTAAAGTCCCTGTCGGCTCTGGTGTTCTGAGATACTGTCCTCCCAAGCAGTTACAGTTCCCCCTTGACCATCTCATATATTCCATCATGTATATTTCTCTGACTACTTCATATATGTTGACATCCAGAGAATGGCTTCCAGAAAGTCAGGACTGCATCTTCTTGCCCTTTGAAGCCTTATCAATACTGAAAGTAGCGCTGGCTGTGTAGTGGGGACTTGGTAACTGTTAACAGGAGGTGGCTTGAAATTACTGTTCCATCTGAGAAGCTGAGTACTTGTACAGAAATGCAGGGCCCTTTGGGCACCTTGGCTGTCCACTGCCTATTTAGAATTAGATCCACTTGGATGTCAACAAATGCAGTTGACAAGCAAGGAACTATCCTGCAGAATCTACCCAAGTGTTGGTCGTTGGGTCATGATTCTTTAGGGAGGGCTTGATTGTAGAACAGTGATCGTTCTCCTGGGCTGGCCTGGGTACCCTCTAAGTACACCTTCCCCACTCTAGGTCTGTTAACACCTGGAAGCCGTGGAGGGCTGGGGCTGGGGAGGCTGTGTGTTAGTGCACATATGTCAAGGTTGCCATGAGGAGCTGGATTCTAGAGGCCACACACAGCCGAAATCACATCTGGTCAGAACTACCTTAGAAAATCTGTAAGTCACCCACAACACCGGCAAAATGCTCACCCTCTGAGAGAAACAGGAACTAAGAGCAGTGGAGGGAACATTCAATGTGGGCCCATCCAGTTATACATCGACTGCACGGCCTCTGATGCTTGAGTGGAGTGGCAGCCCTGTTCTCTAGCAATTCTAGATTTTTTATTTCTTATACTTATTTTTTATTTCTGCTTTAACAAGCACTGTCACCCTTGCATTTGGGTGAGATGAATGGGTGGATGAGGGAGTTCTGTTCAATGGTCTGTCAGCAGCCCTGCTTTGTTCATCCTGGAGTCTGTGCTTCATTTGCCCCTGAGAAATTTTAGAGTTTCACAGTAAGACTTCTGAATCCTGAGTTCCTGTGACATTTGGGTTTCTACAAAACAGTGTAGCCACCATTTGTTTCCTTTTGGTAAAATATTTTCCTGGCCCTTCATCCCCAAAGCGTGAGGTCAGCCTTCCTTCTAGCTGTTACCCAGAGCCTAATAGTAGGGCCTCTATGTAAATTTATGGGACATGTTCACTCGAAAATTGCTTAAAAAAATGAATGATATTTCTACAGTTTACTGTTTTTCACTTTAAGTACATTTTCTGACAATATGTCTTCTATTAATCATTTAAGCAGTAATAGGAGCCTTAAAGGAGTGTATTCAGAAGCAAGAACCCATGGTTCATTTAGTGCTGTCTAAAAAAATTTCACATTGATTGGCATCCTCTGTGGTTATGTGAGGTGGTATTTATAATATGTCACCCAGCCATACATCAAAACAAGTACGTCTCTTGTTTCATTTCCGTGAGATATGTTGATTTCAGAGAGGTCAGTCCAGTTTCAGGTCACATGGTGGACCACTGGACCAGAAATGGGAAGTGACCAGATTTATGGAGCTATTGGAAATGGACCCACAGTTGCTTCAGTTTCTACTGATGCTTTCCTCCCCTCCCTGCCCACATCACCCCTTTTCCTTCCTCACTTACCCCTGTGCACCCAGTTGGATTTTCCTGGCACACGTCCCAACAGTAAAATGGGCCCCTTAAATCCGTGAGTGAGCATGAACATGCTCCCACGTTGTTGAGCGGTGCCCTGGTCCTGCTGGGGCAGGAGCTAAGCCGGGCCTGGGGTTTCTCTGTGCCGTTCATCACAGCTCATAGCTGTTAACATGGTGAGCTGTTATAGCTCACCGTGTTATTACAGGCGCGGAAACCTGCCCTTGCTTTGCCGTGTATACACAGTGGGCTGCTATTTTGGAATGAATGTTGAATGGAGGTGCTGGACCTGAAGATCCAGCAGCCTTCAGGACTGGGGCAGGAAAGGATGGGGAAGCCGAGATGAGCCAGGGTGTCACCACTGTACTAAGGTTCCCCTTGGGGCCTCCGGTGGACTTGAATACTGGCCAGACAATAAATCAAGTATGGGGAACTTGGATGCCCAGGACGGTCTATTTCTTGTCTTCCTTTGTCATTCTTTTCTTTCCTCTTACTGCAGGAAAGACAGTAGAGTGGAAGTCAATGGTACACAAGTGCTAGACCTCAGGCATCAAATAAGGGAGTTGGTCTTCATGGTCTCTTAGTGCCCCTTCCTCCACTAAATCCTTCTGTCACTAAATCCTTCATTCTCTCCTGCCACTCCAATCTCTGGTTGGCTTCTCCTTCCTCCCTCCTCCTCAGTAGGCCCCTCTGTATTCCTTACAACTTGAAATTATTTAAAACGTGACACCCTTTCTTTGTTGCCTCCCAGGGAGCAGCCCTGGGGCCTGCCCAGTGTCTGTCTCACTCAGCCAAGGGGAAGGAGGGAGGGACCTGCCATCGTCTGCTGGCCGTCTTGGGCTACCAGCATTTCCCAGCCATAGAGGAGCTGTAAAACTTGTGGCTTACATAACCCAGTGAGCATTTTCCAGCTAATCTGCGATCTGGGCTTTGAAGATCACAAGAAAGCAAAGGTCACGACCCAGAGATCAAAGTGACAGAAGCCCACAGCGTAATTGCTGGTGACCCTCTGTCGAGGGCCTTGGTCTGTCCTGTGGGTGTATTGTTTGCACTGAGACTTCAAACGTGCTGCCGGTGAACGGTGAGGGAAGTCAGCTGGCCTTGGCCGGTCGTCAGGCATTCATTAATGCTGTAGGTGAGCTCACCTCAGCTCATTAGACAGCATTGTCATCTCTCCACTCACAGTGTTTGTTCATCCCTCTGTGGTCTTTATTGACTTTTCCTCACGGTTCTCCTTCACCTGGAGATGTGAAGGGGTGGTTAGACAAGGAAATTGGAGTAATAAGAAAGGAGGATATGGATGCATTTATTGTAAATTAACTTGGAGGCACATGGAATTCAAGCCAGCTAAAGCTTAAAAGAGGCGGGGGGCAGCATGTAGCCCTTTCCCTTCAGGGCACAGATGGAGAAATGGAGACTCAGGAAGGTGGCAGAGGCTGAGCCAGGATCACACAGCAAGCGAAGCCCAGAGCCTGGGCTCTTCCCTCTGCCCCGTTAGTCCCCATGCTTTTTGTTGGGAAGACCTCCCTCTTGTCATTTTGTCCACTCCCCCCCCCGCCCCCCAACACTTGAAAGCTTTGGTCTCTTCCATAAGCCGCATTTAAGCCGCTGCTAACTTTTCAAAATTCGTCAGAGACGTTTAGCTGTTGATCAGTGCTTTTGATCAGCATGAGGTAAGCAGTGTTAACCAAACTGGGTTGATGTCATCCAGTCCAGAGCAAAGAAGCTTGATGTTTTGTTGGCGCGTCCACGCTTTTCTGTTAAGCTTTGTGAAAGTTTGAGAGCAGTTCATGGATCACCCCTTGCTGCCCTCGGGGCCCCCGGGTGGGGCACCAGTCACCAGGTCTCCCCCCTTCCCGTGCATGGGAGCATGAAGGCAGCAAGAAGCAATAGGAAGAAGCATTGAGTGCTGTAAAAGGAAGGAAGTGGGGAAAATCCCAGTGATGCCACATCCAGTTCCCTCAGGATCTGGAAATGTGGTGTTTCTTGAGTAGAGTCTCCTCAGAGGATGAAACATGGCAGCCAGCCCCAGGAGCAGACATCGGAGATCTGTCTTGGTGTTCCTGTGGTTGTGCAGAGGGCCTGGGGAACAGCCGGATCCCCTGGGGAAGCAGATGTGGGCAGAAGACAAGAGCATCCTCCCTTCCCTTTGAAGTCTAGATGAAAAATGCCAGAGCTTTGGGATTTCGGTAGAGAAAATTGATTTGGGAGCAAACAAATAAACAAACAAAAAAGCCTTTCTGTTGTTCCTTTTGTCCCCCCTACCAGTTGTAGGTAACCGGTTACTTCCTAAGAGAAGTTCTTTCAGGAAGTGGAGGATCCTCTATGAAAAGAGAGAGAACCCGAAAAGCTCTGTGTGGGGCTCTCACTTTTGGAGAATCTGTTAGCAGACAGAGACAGGTGGGTCTTTGAACAACTTCCCAGGGTCCCTGGTCTCCTCTTGATAACCTCACCTTCCGTATCACAGCCAGGAGGGCCCCTGATTTCATTCCCTACCCCTCCCAGCCGTGCGGCTTTCTCCCAGCCACCTTGGGAAGGTCAGGAAAGTTGGCATTGCCCTCTGGAGCAGGGGACCTGAGCCTTAGAACTTAGACAGATCTCTTTTCATTAAGCAGTGCCCTGGCTTAACAAGCAGTTTTATAAATCTGAAGCTGTCTCCGGGTGCTGCAGGATTTATAGACGGGGGTTTCTGCCATAAAGTGGTTTATGATGGCTGCCTTCTGTGTTATTAGTAGCTGTCTCTTCCTTCAACCATTGCTGTTTGATAATAGCTTTAAAACACCCAGAATTACTTACCTGCAAGCCCCATTCCCAATAGCCCCTGTTGACAGCCTGAATAAGTTTACTGCCCTTTTGTTGTACTTTACCTTCAAAACAAACTGATTGAACCATCAATAGCTCGTGGAAGCTGACAGAGGCATGTCATCTGGACTAGCCCTGGTGATTGCAGGTTATCTGGGGGAGTTAACCTTACCGCATTGTTAACTGAAATGTTTTATGTACTGTGCAACTTTAGGATATGGCTGTGATAACCCCAGTAACTAAGTAATACATCACAGTAAAGAGATTTTGGTGCAACAAATAACCCTGGATTAAATTTACAAGGGTTGAATTGATATTGTAAAAGCCTTCATTCTGTGGCTTCGGGAATCCTCTCTTGTATTTTTATGGCAAACTTGTATTATACTCAGGATTGAAGCTGCAGCTTTTGACACCCTGACATGACCTAGAACAAAGGGAAATAGATCTCCCAAGACCAGAATGGGACAGGCAGGCAGAAAGCCCACTGGACTTACCTCTTGGCAGTAATGTTTGGAGCCAATTCCAAACCACCAAGGGGCAGGTAGGTCTGGTAGATGTGGCTGCTGTCTGGGCGCTGGGTACCACAGACATTGGAGCAGGACAGACCATTAGCAGAACTGGAAAGGAGACTCTTGGTGGCCTTACCAACCTCATAATTCCAAAACGGTTATTCCTCGTGATGTTATTTTCACTTGCACGGTGGTTCACAGCAGGCCTAGTAGCATCGGCCTCACTTGGGAACTTATTAGGATGTGAATTTGAGACTTCCTTCCAGATGTAGTGAATCACAAACTCTAGGGGTGGGGCCCTGCGATGTGTGTTTCAACAAGGCATCTGGGGGATGCTGATGCCCCCTCAACTTGGAGAACAACTGTGCTAGAATATAAGCTCGTTGAGAGTAGAGACCTTGTCTGTTTTGTGCATCACCTTATTCTCAGTACCTAGTGCAGTTCCTGGCAGGTGGTAGCTTCTTAATTATTTGTTGGGTGAGTGAATATGTAAGTAAATGAAAGAAGACATATCTTAAGAGACGAACTTTGGGCCCTGAGCTGAGTTTCCGACTGAACTATCTGGGACAAGCCTTCCTAGTGCCTCTCAAACATCTTTAAGCATCGACCACCTGGAAACCCCAGGCTGGCCAACAGGATGGGAATCAAGTCACCTCTACTTACAGGGGTAACTGGCAGCCTATTCCATGGGTATTTCTTTGGTTCTAAAAGAAGAGTGCTCTGAAAACAGCAGCTCTTTGTCATCTAAAATTTTTAACTAGCTTAAAAGCCAGCACTTCTCTCTCTCTCCTTTGATTTCAGGGCTGTGATCCAAAGTGGGGCAAAATGACAACGTGCTGTCTGTTGTCACCGTGGTTCCTGCCAGCCCTGTGAAGACATCTTTCATTCCATCATTAAACATTGGCTGATTTTCTAATACTGATGTTTTCTTCCCCTGAATATTCATCTTTTCCCACCCTACACTTAGTGGGTGTCTTTACTCCTTTGAGCGTCACTCCTGACATATTGTTTCCATCTGTACGTGTCTTTATTTGAAAGAATCTGTTGTCATCAAGACTTTGCTGCTACAAGCAGAAGATGGAAGTTTTTTCTGACACTGACTGAGGCCAGTGGGAGTTCTCCTGGAGGATAGAAAGGTCATTTGGGCCTTTGTAGAGCTTTTCTAATTTAGGGTAAGCTTAGGCCACATTGGGAGAGGGAAATGCTCAGGGAGAAGCAGGAAAGAAGGTAGTGCATAGTTTGAGGCCAGGAAGGAAGCAGGAAGTAGATCGTCAAATTTCCAGGACCTCAGATGTTGGTGTGGAAGTTTCAGGGGAGGAAAAGGATACACAAGGGAATTTGGAGTATTTTGACTTTAAAAAAGAGTAATATGAAGGCTGTGATCAGAGGCCTCTAAGCTGTTGTCTCTGGCACCTGAGTGATCAGCTAAATCTTTTACCTGGACAAGCACATGCGAGGCCATGGGGTGATGTGAGACCACCTGATGAATGGGGAAGCTGGCCTTGGGAACCCAAGGCTTTGCTGAGGAGGGAGGCCTGCTACACACCCCAAGTAACACGTGTACTGAGAGAAAGCTCAGGGCTTGGGCTGCTTTAGGGCTTGGATCTTTGAAGCCTTCTTGAGATTTCCTGTTCCTCTTTCTTTGTGCTCCCAAAGCTACTTTGTGTATAACCTCAAACTTGGCACTTACCTATGCTGATTTCTAATTTCTTTGGGTGAGTCTTTCTTCCTCATTACACTAAGACCCTCTTTTAAGAGTAGGAACCATGTTGTAATCACCTCTGTATACCTAGGGTCTGGCACGTAGTAGGTGCTTAAGAAATATTTGTGCAACTGAAATGAACTGGTATTTTATGGAGTCCGTTCTAATGCTACTTTCCTAAATGGTGTGAGGGTGAGGGAAAAAAAAAAAAAACTTGCTCCCTGCCTTCAAAAAGCTTATAGTTTAGGTGAGGACATTAACTGAACACCAGCAAAGCAATTAAAAAACAATAAAATGGAGGCTTCCCTGGTGGCACAGCGGTTGAGAGTCCGCCTGCCAATGCAGGGGACACGGGTTCGTGCCCCGGTCCGGGAAGATCCCACATGCCGCGGAGCCGCTGGGCCCGTGAGCCATGGCCGCTGAGCCTGCGCGTCCGGAGCCTGTGCTCCACGACGGGAGAGGCCACAACAATGAGAGGCCCACATACTGCAAAAATAAATAAATAAATAAATAAAATGTTAAATTGCAGGGTGCTGAAAATGCCTCCTGGGAGTGTTGAGAAGGGAGAAAGCAATGTGGGCTGCGGGTGCAGGAGAAAACTTCCTGCAGGTTGGGATTTGGAAGATGAGTGGGTACGGAGGAGGCTGGGTATAGGGAGAAAAAGTCAGATTCCCATGGAAATGATTTATTGCTCTTGACGTTGGGTCCTCAACTCTTCTTCCTAAGCAGGACAGGGTCTAAACAATTGCTCCTTTGATTGATGGAGTATGGGGGCTTGATGGAGAGCATCTGGGTTGGTGACTACCATTGAGGAAGGAGACATATAGGCAGGTGTCTATATCTTTTATATATCTATTTATATGTTTATGTACCTGTCTCCTGGCCAGGCAAGTCTTCTTGTCAACTCCATACACCTGCTTGATAGTTCATCACACAAGAGGTCAGTCATTGGGTTATCCTTGGAGGCTGTAATGAATCCCAAAGACTCTCTCCAGGGGGATGGAGACCATATAGCATTTTGGGGGCTATTAATATCCCCTAGAAACCAACTTTCCTCGTTTCTCCTTGATGGAGATAATCTTCGTAGTTCCAGTGTAGAAGTAACTCAGTGATGATGAGAAAAAAGTCCTCAAAACCCCTGTTGGATTCCTCAAGGGAGCATTTCTCAGCTATATGTGTTTCTTACTGCTATCCCAAAGTTGTCCAGGTTATTATTATTATCTTGATGGCAAATTAAAGGTTCTTGTCTCAGCTTCAAAATGAAGATTTGCTGTTATCTCAGAGATGAGAATGATCCAGATGACATTAATGGTATGATCAGGTTGTAGGTTATTTTCACTGAGAACTTCTTGTGTAGCAAAGATGTTGGGTTCATTTTTCAGAATGGTAGAAGGTAAACACGTTGATAGGATCTTACTGGCTAATCCAGGTGTGTGTGTGTGTGTGTGTGTGTGTGTGTGTGTGTGTGTGTGTGTATCTACCTTTGAGTCAAGAGCAACCATTGGTGTATATTTTGAAAGTTTAGTTGTGTATCTGTGTAAAATAGAACCATTTGGATTTCCCCAGAGTGGTTATTCATTCTTTGTGAAAGAAGAGAGGAGAGGCAGGAACCAAGGTCTAAACTTCTGAAGACCTAATGGTGTAGTTTCCTGCTCATCAGACAAATTGCATGAAAGTTTGAGGCTGTCACCCCAGTCTTCCTGAGTTACCTCTGACTCTTCTCTTCCAGATGCTTTGTTCTGCACAAGCTGCCCAATTTGAAGTTTCTGGATGCTCGTAAAGTAACCAAACAAGAACGAGAGGAAGCTTTGGTCAGAGGGGCGTTCATGAAGGTAGTGAAGCCCAAGGTAAGCCCTCTACTGACTGTTCTTTGCAAGGAGTTATGCCTCACCTGTTGGGTACTCTTTGACCCTGGAGGAAGTCCTCCTATGTGTTCAGAATGCAGGAGGGATCTCACGCCAGGATTTCTTCCATGGATATACTGTTGGCCAAACAAGAAGTAGAACTGGGTATAAGCTGGGTCTTCCTGTAACCCAGCCTAGGGGACCTTATTGGAAAGGTGATTTCAGGCAGATGGCTCTTGTACCAATAAAGCAGCATCATACATAGTCCAATGGTGACGTTCCTGGGGAGGATTTCGGGCCTCCTGGAAGATGTTTTATTTACAAGGTGGGGCCTCTGCAGGTCTGTAGCTAAAAAAGGAGAAACAGGAAAGCATTGGGCATTTACTGTTTCTCAGGGGGGTAGTATTCCTCTAGTGCCTCAGAGGGGCCCCTTCTTTCTTGGGACCAAAGGGTAGCTGGGGGAGAGTGATTTTCTCTTGTCCACAGGTGAGGGCTCAATAGCTCTTGGAAATATTGTTGGCAGGGAAGGCGATTTTTTTGACAATGTGATCTGGGACTGGTGTGTGTTTCCGTCGTGTTGTTCATGGGAATGCTGTTCACTGACCTTCGCTTCGCCAGCTGAGTCTGCTTCGAGGCCATGGGATTGAACGTGGCGTTATCTTAATGACAGCGTTGATGAGGCAGGGGAGATTTGGCTTGGGGTCCTGGATTCAGACACAAGGAGATTATTAAGGACATGGGCTTGGGAGGAGCTGGGGTCCTTCAGTGAAGCCTGAGGCTGGGGAATGGACTTGATGACCCCTTTGGAGGTCCCTCACTGCCCTGGAGCTCTGTGGCGCTACGGTCACTTCCTGTGGGATCCTAGCTCGTGTGTGGAAAACACTAGCCCAGAAATCCTTGAGGTCTCGTTTGTCCTCACTGATTGACTTTGAGCACTCTGCACACGCATTGGAAGTGATTAAGAGGGAAAGAGGAAAAAACAAACAGAACCAAAACAGAAAAATGCAACCTCTTCCGTCAAGTTGCTCAGCTGGCAGCAGACCTCAGGCCACTTTCTTTCCCTGAATCCATGAGGTGCAACTTATTTCCCGTTATGCTGAATAAAATTGCTAACAGTTGTGGAAATATATGATATGGAGAGTATAATACTGGCAGATAAATGTATTGTTACCTGTTTCAGCATGTGGGAAATTAATTGAGTGATTCGCTTCGTACCTATTAAAGTGTTAACAGTTTTACTAATGGAGGCACTGATTTGATGTATTGCTCATGACTGCCTTTAGTTATTCCAGCTTTTGTCCAAAAGAAATAATTCATTTCTTGGCCTCTTTTTTTTTTTTTTTTTTTTTTGGTTAAAAGATTCCAGAGACAGCCCGTGTCACCAAACCACAGTACGACAAATAGACTGTTTATAGTATCTTGCATTCCTGACCATCCTGAATTTCTCACCGTCATGTATACGTGCATTTTATAGAATAGATGCTATTTCTCCTGCTCTCATTGTCTTTGACGTGGAAGCTCTGGAAATCTGGAGGGTTCATAAAGATATACCCATCGTACTGGGGTGGGGTGTCAATGTCATCCACTACTGTTCTAAGGTTCTTTGTGTCCAGGTATGTGAGTCCTCACATAATCTTCTAATGTGGAAGGAAGGGAACGTTGGCTTACTGTACAGGTGAGATAACGCAGGCCTCAAGACGCTATTTGGGCTGCTCAAGTCACCAGCTCATCATTGCTAGAGCCCGCGCTTTACCTGTGTGTCTGACTGCAGAGCCTACATTCTTCCACTCTGACCTCTTACCCCTGGAGCACTCATCTCACCATTCTCCCCATGCATCTCTCTGTCCAAACAGAACCTCCAAGGAAGGCCTAAGTGAAGAAAAACAGGAAACAGCAGGACTGTTCTGTTGGAGTAGAGATGGGGGGAACTGAAGTCCTCCCCTGCCTCTGAAAGCAGGGAATGACTCCTTAGCATCCAGCAGTAGCTGGTTCTCCGAGTCGTTAGCACTATCATCAGAAATGCTCTTCAAAGCTCCACATCAGTTACAGAATTAGCTCATGTTTGTGTGGTGGATGCTACCATCTTTACTAACTGTGTTAAGCTTTGAAATAGTCATTAATTATTTGGAGAGAGACATAACTACTCTGACAAAGCATGAGGACATTTGGTGGTTGTCCTTTTGTAGAGTTCCATGATTTCCAAGCTGGAGAGGGCTTCAGAACTCACCTGGTCTGTGCTCGTATTTTATGGGTGAAGGAACTGGGAGAGGACGTAGTTCCCTAAGGCCCCACAGTCCCTTGGAGGCAGAACTGGGACCAGAACCCAGACCATCTGGGTTCCCAGTGAAGTGTTCTCTTTACACTGTGATCCTTTAAGTGCACTGGAGGATTTCTCTGTGTTCTGGTTTCATATCAAGCTGTATGCCTCTCATGAATGGCAGGCAGTTCCCTTCTGTCTGCTGTTTGCTGGGCAATGTGCTGGTACTTCTCTTGCAGATAGAAAGAGGCCAAATGAGCTCCTTGCTGAATTAATAAATTGGGATTAAAAAGGCTGGTTCTCGCCTGCTCACAGTATGTACAGACATATGTTTGTTCCTTGCAGGTGTGCATATACGCTTTCCATCTCTGTGTGTGTGTGTGTATATATATATATATATATACACACTTTATATATATATATATATATACACACATGTACTAGGAGGTATGTGTACACCCAGAGTCGGCTTCTGAGTGGAGAGCAATTTCCTCTCCGTGAATTGCCGATGCTGTACTGAGCACACTTGGTGAAGACCTATTTTTCATCACGGACTCGGAATCTCAAGTTGGCTTCTGTCCTTTCTGAGGCAGTGGCGTCCTGTTTTGCTTACTTGGCAGAATGCACTGATGGATGATCAAGGGGGCCGTGATTTGGGGAGCTGTTCTCATTTTATTCCTGACATAAAGTATTTGGGAGAATGGAAAATGCCTCTCCAATCACAGCCCTTGCCTTGGAGGTAGAGAACGGGCAGTCTGGGTGTTCATGGCTGACGCAAATGCAGAATCATCCAGTAACTCATAAACCCCCTAAGTCACAAGGGTTTGATCTGGTACCTGGCAGGCCCCAGCGCTTGAAGTGCGGAGTTGGCTCTCGCTCCCTCTCACGATGACACATTTCTCCTTCGTGGCTGCCTTTTGGCTTTTGTTGTTTAAAAGCTGCCTTCTGTCTGAGCTCTGATTGTACAGAACGATGCTGTCATTCATTAGGAAGTGACAGCTAACGTTGCAGTGGCTCTTCTAGACTCTGTGTGTGTGTGTTTAGTGAATGGACCTACAACAGCTAGGCTTCGTTCATTTCCCAAAATTTTAAAGAAAATATATGTCTCTGTCAAATATTGGCCATCGTATCATGCCACTGTCAGTGCAGAGAGCACCAAGCTGGACGCCTGGGAGGTGGTACACCGCAAAGAATGGATTCTGTAGTGACCAGACCGTGACCCCCGCTCGCTGCTCTGGGAAACGTAGATCAAATCAGTGCAGAGACCTGTCCAGGAGGGCGTGTGTGGCGGGCACGCCAGCCCTGCACGTCAGAGAGACAGTGCAAGAATCCAACAGTTAGAATTGCTTATTATGTCCTGGCTTTGTAATTATTCATCCGTGTTCTGGCAAAGAGCACAGTTGTCATTTCTGTGACATAATTATTTAAAGCTGAGCCCTCTTGTTTTACAGGCACTTATAGGAAGTTGGCTACCAACAGTTTAATCTTTGTAATCTTATAGAAGCGATGGGAGACACAACTACCAGGGCAGCTGGACCAAGAACCCCAGCTTCTATTAGAAAGTGTTTAGACATGTGTGTTTTTGCTTATAATCATGACCCTTCTCTTATAGGTCATAGGTTTGTTTGTGAGTGTCAGTGTGTCCTTGAAAATATGACATCCGTGTCTTTATGTGGGCACACCTGGGTTTCCTATCCTGTGTAGCTTGTGCATTTGTGTAATTTTGTGTAGTTTTGCATATTTGTGTATGTGTCTTTGGGTATTTTTATTGGGGGGGTGCACTATAGAATGTGCGTGTGTGTGTGTGTGTGTGTGAGAGAGAGAGAGAGAGAGAGAGAGAGAGAGAGAGATTGAAAGGGGAAGGGAGGAAAGGAGACATAGGGAGACGTGATGTGTTAAAGGAATAAACATGTACCTTTGGAAATCTTTTTTATTCTTGTCCTTAAACTGCAAGTTGAATGCTATTTGGGTCCAAGGACCACCTGCTTCCCTGACTATACTACATAGTCCTGCTCTTGACACTTGGAGTTGGGCCCAAACTTCCCTGGGTACCTTTAGTTTCTTCCATCTGTGTCTATGTTTTTGGAGTTCCAGGCAAAAGGCAAACTAGGATAAAGACAGGGAGTGGAAGCATCTGGAAGCCCACTCTTTGTCAGGACAAAGCTGCTGCGCACCTTCTGGGGTCTCAGCTCCATGAGGATAGGAAGTTGCTTTTGTTCGCTCCTCTATCTCCAGGGCTTGGTCAGTCACAGAGGCTCAGCCAGTACTCGTCAAAGCGATGAACTATGAACAGAGCATTTTGGAGGATCCATCAAAAAAGGTGGTCCATTTTTTTTATTGCCTCAATATGGTCCTCTGCAAAAGCAGGAAAGGGACTTTTACCATAAGAAAATGTAGTAACTTGGACCTGTGTGTTGGCAGAAAAGAGGGATTCTGGGTTGCATATTTGTTTTTCTAAAGGATTTACCCTGGGATTACTTATGATGGCAAAACCTATGGCCATCGTGATCCCCAGGGCCATGGCTTCTCCGTGGGGCAGCTTTGCTGGGGTGGGCAGCAGGGGTGCATTCCGAGCTCCCTGTCACTGCTAATGTGTTCTCTGAGTCCGTCTCTCGGAATCCTTCTGCTCACGTTAGGGATTTTAGGGGGGAAAAGTAGCTTTTCTCGGAAAACATGTTGGAGTACTCCACAAGTCTGTGGGTTGTTAAAATGAGATTTTCCCTGTCTTAGCTGCTCTTATGCTTTCTCTGTGCCGTAAAGGAGCACTGCCTCATGGCTTGTTTGGTTTACTTATTGTTTTCTATGCCTAACCTAGTTCTTCACTAAGTGCTACCTTGTTCTAAAGCACAGTGTGTATGTCTTTCATATATTCTCTTACCCCATGGAGCCAATTGCAAACATGTGAAAGGTTATCCGAAATTACCTCTAGATAGGTTGCAATTACTAACATTTACTCTATACTCAATATTTTAAAAAATACATATTTTACATAAAGCCTGGGTATGCCTGTAAATAAATATTGTAAACCACATGAACACGCAGTTTAAGTGGGCAATAAGCTGGTAGACATTGAAAGTTCTCTACTGTGCCCAGCTGTCAGAAGAAAACTAAAAATGTCAGTTGATTTTCTAGATATTTCTAACTACCTGAATACGTTAGTGTTTTACGGTTATTTTCTGTTTTCACACCGATGTTTCTCGTCTAGAGACGTATTCAGATTCTATTTCCAGTTACTTTATAGTAAATTTTGAAGGGAGGAAAAATCTTTAATTCTTTTTTGGAAGGTGCTTAGGTATTGTGTTTAGAAGCAACTTCAGAAGCCAAAAATTTGCAGTTTGTTTTTCCTTCTTCTTTCTGATTTCACAGTTTGCCACATTCATTTGATGGGGGAATCACTTGTATTTCTTCATTTTTAGCACCATGGCCTCCTGTGTCTCAAATAAATGCTTTCAGAGTGTTGCTTTTTGGAGACCATGTTGGTAGCTTTTCATGGCCTTGCTTTTGGATAGCAACCCTCTGAAATCAGAGATAGACTGTTGCAGAGAAGTTGTGTCTCCAGCACCCTAGAGATAAAGCGCCCTAGCAAAGCCCTGTAGATAGGAAATTGAAACCACAACAGAAGGAAAGTGAATAGAACTGTAGTTGATGGTAGCAGCCTCTGAGAGCCATGCCCAGATGTTCTGGGGGCCTGTGCAGGTGCTACACATATAGTACACATCATTCTCCATTAAGCCCAGTATCTGATGAGATATCATTGTGTCTCTGTTGGAGTCATTGGCTTTCACTGCACCCCGTTGGCCCAGCTCCACATTCATCCGCTTTGTGGCCTCTAACATGCTGGCTTTTTTTCCAAAGATGTTTGGACAGACACATGCCTAGAGGATCATGGAAGTAAGTGGCATTTTTGGGGGAATGAGATGTGTCCCTAGCATCATTTGTACAGCCTCTGGAACCCATCCATTGGGAGAACTGTGGTAGATTTCATTATTTGTCAAAATCATTCCGCTCCTTCTGCCCTTGCCATGGCTGCCCCTTTAAGAGAGAAGCATACCTCTGCATCCCATTGACTTTGGACTTGGCCATGTGGCACTTGGGCCAGTGGGATGTGAGTGGAAGTGACAGCATGCCAGCTCTAGGCCAAGGCCTCACGAGGTACTATGTGTTTCCACTCACCCTTCTTGCACGCCCGCCATTTGCTGTGGAAACCACGTGAGATGCAGGTTGAGAGGACACACGCTGAGATTAAAGCCTGAATCAGAACTACCCCAGCCACCCTCGGACCTCTGCACAAGAAAGACAT